>NW_022196555.1:0-99471 GCF_008641045.1 Pistacia vera | reverse complement strand
TATATCTAAATATTTTGTGTCGTCTGGATTATAAGATAACATGGTCGGTCAAGGCGGGTATTCGGAAGTATACAAAGGCAATCTTTCTGATGGAAGAACCATTGCTGTGAAGAGGCTGGCAAAGGACAACAAAAGTGCAAACAAAGAGAAAGAATTTCTAATGGAATTGGGCATAATTGGGCATGTATGCCATCCCAATACCGCAACTTTAGTCGGTTGCTGCATAGAAAATGGACTTTATCTGATATTCAACTTCTCCCAGAATGGCAATCTGGAATCTGCATTACATGGTAAGAAAAAAAAATTAACCACTCAGTACTAAACGTTTAATTAAGTGAAAATACAACTGATTCTGAAAATAAATAATCCTCAGGAAAAAGAACCAAGTCCCTGGATTGGCCTGTGAGATACAAGATTGCCCTGGGAGTTGCCAGGGGTCTTCATTATCTTCACAAATGCTGTAAGCACCGCATAATTCACCGCGACATAAAAGCCTCAAATGTCCTTCTTGGACCGGATTACGAGCCCCAGGTAATTAATAAAACTACTCGTTGCAATCTGTTAGCGAAAAACGGCAGAGAGTTCTGAATGTAATCAGAGTTTGTTTTATGCCTTCAGATTGCTGATTTTGGACTTGCAAAATGGCTTCCGAATAAATGGACTCACCATGCTGTGATCCCAATTGAGGGCACATTTGGCTACTTGGCACCGGAATACTTTCTGAACGGAATTGTTGACGAGAAAACTGATGTTTTTGCATTCGGAGTTCTTCTCCTCGAGATCATTACCGGGCGAAAACCTGTCGATTCATCGCAGCAAAATCTTCTCTTATGGGTATGCAAACTTCCAATTTTGTGATTTTATAATGAAACAACCTTCAATTTCCAGTCATTTCGATACTCAAATGATCTAAATATATGCAGGCAAAGCCCTTCATGGAATCCGGAAACATCACAGAACTAATTGATCCGAGCCTGGAAGATAAATATGATTCAGATCAAATGCACAGACTAGTGCTAGCTTCTGCCTATTGCGTGCGACAATCCTCGGCTTGGCGCCCATCAATGAGCGAGGTATGAAAATTTTCAGATACGATCGTTCACATTTTGTAAAATTAATCAAGCGTCCGCACCAAAGAATGACTATTGTTTATTTCTCCGCAGGTGTTGGAGTTACTGACAAAAGGGCATGATTCTGAAGCTGCAAAGAACTGGAGGATGCCAAAGTGTACTTCTGATTCGGATGAGTTGAACGATTTCTCCATGTTTTTTGGATATCATGTGCCAACAGATATTGATTTGGAGGAGTTTCTGTAGAGAAATATTTTAGTCAATTTTTTTTTTTTTTTTAATTTCTCTTACAATTGCAAAGGATTCTGCTGACATGAATTAAAGAGATTTAGGTGACTGAGTAGAAGATCCAGCAGAACTGGCTTCCTTTCAATGTAACTTTTAAAGGGATTATTATACTAATTCATTTTATTTTAATTAATATATGTCAATTTATTATTTTGTATCAGATTTTTTCAAGTTAAAATGGCAAAAATTTAACGTTCAATAAAGTGTTAATTATCTGAAATTATGATTAACATATGAACTTTAAAAAAAAAAAAAGAGAAATGAACGGCAAGAATTTGGACCAACAGCAGTTTAGAAATGAAAAGTCTTAATATGGAATATTACTATAATTTTTATTTTAAGTAGTTAGCTTCATCAATAGGAAAACCCATAGATGGACCTGAACAAATTTTTAAGCCCGTTTACAAAGTCAATCAAGATTCATCTACAAAATGATAGAACTCATAGTTTCTACGAGGGTCAAAAATGTATGACGGATTTTACTAATAATTTAATCGTATGACAGATTTTTATATTAGATATTGTTTTTCTTTATTTTCCTTTTTGTTATTAGATTTTCTAATTTGATTAAGACTTATTTGGAAGTTTAGTATGTTAGATTTTAGTTAAATTAGAAAATTATTTAGTTAAACTTACTTTTTTTATTTTATATTCCTTATTTCTAATAGTGTTAGGATTTTTTTTTAAAATATAGATATATATTCAAGACCCTTCAATATGTCAATAAAGAACTAGCTAGCAATGTTGTCATCTTCCAACTTACAATGGGTGATCGGGTGAAGGCTTTTTTGATTGGACGCAAGCAATGAAATTTATAATTGATATGGATATTCAGGCATGGAAACATATCAGTTGTTGTTCTATTAAAAGGGTATGCTTTAGAATGGCGAATGATTGGAAGTGGCAAAATAGGTTGTGATAAACTACTCAATATAAAACATCGCTTTGTGAAGAAACAAATTTCTTTCTCATACCTGTTCAAGAGTTGCTTATACCAATACGTGAATGTTGTCAAGGTAATAGATCTGTCTGACACTATTTGTTGATATCAACATTGTGTACTCAGCATTACTTAATGAACGCCATAATATCTTTGAGATTTTTATTCTGGTTTACGCAAACTAAGAGCTAATTGATTTTCTACTTCACCATACATTGTTTTTTCATCCTCAAACAAGCTTTTCACGATTGAATCATAAATAAAGAGAGAAGAATTTGTCTTCAAAAAACCATGCTCACCAATTATGGCACGAAAACAAGACATGCAAAGCACTATTTGATAAACTCTGAAGCCAACAAAGATCATGAGATAGTACATTAAAGATCCACATCAAAGTGATTGGATGAATAATCAATTGAAGTTGAATAGAAGCACTACTTTTTGTTTGCTCACCCAGATGATTTTTACTACTCATTTTTACCTGGGCAAGGGACTGGTCCCCTGCGGGCCCAGGCCTGGCCTGTCGTGGCGTCAAATGGGGACAAGTCTTTCAGGCGGCGGGCTATGGTCCCAAGCACATGGAATACAAATCAGGACCGGACCAGTGCCTTAGGCACTGGTCGGGACTGGTGGTCCCATGGGCATAGGAACCGGTCCCATGGGGTTGGAGAAATTTAATTTTCCCCACGTCAATTTTTTGTTTATTTTGGGGGCCAAAACAAATTTATAGGGGGTTTGGTTTAGTACTTTTTTAGGGGTTGATTAGTCAGTTTCAAAATTTAATTCCATTTTAAAAAAATAATAATAATAGTTAATTGTAATATTGTAACTAAATATAACTATTACATTTCCAGTACATTACGCTTCACAAATAACAATCCTAATTTTTTTATTAAATATTCAAGTTATCTTCATTCCCCCCACCATCGCTCAACACTACGAACCCCTATCAATCTGTATTGCCTAGAGTCCGCAGTAGTGCGATCGTCACCGGGTGCTTAGTCTTTCTCTTTCTCCTGAGTCCAATCCGGTAAACAGTGATCACTTCACCCTTAATCACGGTTTAAAAGAAACTCTTCTGTCTCAACAATCCGACCCACCTCGTTGAAAATGTGACTCGGATGCACTTGTAGAACCGCGCACAGGATATAAATGTCACGTGTCATTTGGGATATAATGGGGAATTGACTTGCTGTTTGGTTCCACATTGAGAATATCCATGCAAGTTGTCTACTTCATACGTCATAAAGGTCAAGTCCACGTAGTAGCGAGTCATTCTTTGGTCTAGTAGTTACGAGTTGGACTAGGAGAGTTGGAGCTTCCGCCACGTCCCACATAACAGCCACTTGCTTCGGACAGTTGAGGGGGGGGCTACATCAAGTGTCCTGAATCGCTCTCCCGTGACGTTCCACTTCCACTTACCATTCTACTCTCACTGTGATCGTTCTATTAAAAGAAAAAAGCCTATTCCAATTTGTGTTTTAAAGTCAGTCAAATAAGACGTATAATCATGTGTTCAAATAATGGCCGAACTCAAGTATTACACCATTAACTACGGAATATTTAAACTCTAGGATCTAGAAAAGGCCTAATCCATATAATATGGAATATTAACCCATCTCCTTAATTTTCTTTCCAACTTGACAATTTCCTAGAAAAGTATCATGTCATATGGTAATAAAAAGTTTAGCAATTGAAGTAAAATATCTAACACTAAACATTATTAGTTGGATACATATAATACACTTAATGTATTAGTAGCATCATAAAAAATTTGAAGAAATGAAATAAAAAAGTCATAACCAAGCCCAATCATTAATATCGACAACTTTCTTCTGGAGAGTTCTTCGCGTTGACGAAAATCTGTAATTTGTTTCGCGGTTGGCAAAGCTTTTTCCCACACCAAGAGTAGACGTTCAAAGATCCTAGGCATTGTCTACTAATAACGTCAATAGCGTCGAATCGGTGGGTCCTGCTTGATTCACAATATTTGACGACTCCCCATACTTTACTTGTTATTACACCGCCCGACGATAAATTTCCGATAGCTTTAAACGCACCTTCTCAATCCTGAAATTATACTATCTAAACATGCTTAACTATCAAATTGATGATGTGACAAGCACATCTCTGTGTGATAAATCTGCCTTTCACCAAGCGGATCCAATTCTCTCTTTCAAATAAGATATTGCCGCGAAGGTGTTAGCAGCTGATTAATCAAAGCGTTACGCTTAACAACTCGATCGTTATAAATATCTTGCAAAACTTCAGAATCGTAAATAATAGTTCAGCACTATAGTTGTTCATTATAATGGTTTAAACCTATCAATTTTTGTTGTAAAACCCATCTAATCTAAGAAATCGTACTGTAACAGGTTAAAAAAATTCGGGCTTTTTTGATTGTCAACCCATTACCATCTCTGATGTAAGTGCATAGATATCTTCCTAAAATTTGAAATTTTTTTTTAGTTATTATCTCTTTTGTTAAAAGTTTAGATATCTCTTCTACTTGTATTCTACTAACAGGGTATGCGGACAAAAATCAGTGTTAAATATATTACAAACAAAGGATTTTCAGGAAACATAACAAATGGGGAACGTCGTTTTCGTATGCCAACTATATCATCTTCCTATTCTCCCTGTGCAAACATGTGTTTATTGTCCTTGCCCTGTTGAAAGTTGAGGATTGTGGATTATCAAATTAAGTGTGAGTTTTGCAGATTTGTCTACCTGTCCGTCTTGAAATGCATGTATTTAGGGATGCTTCTTCTTTAGTGTCGCAGCAGCGTCGGCGAAGTCCCTTCTAGCAATAGGAATTTCACACATAATTAAATATCCCACACGATTCTCCCCCTCCATTTGTCGTTGGCCGTTTTGTTTGAAGTAATCGCCAGACATTCGACCAGCCCTCTTTGACGGTCGGGGGGGGTGGCTTGTCCGTGCCTTGACTCGCCAGCTCACATGTGTTTGGCTATACTAGTGCCCGGCGAATGTGGTTGTGACTTACGCTGCACCTGTGGCAGAAAATGGTTGTGAAGGATTGAAGGCTCCAATTTCTTCCGTGGATGGAACGGTAAACCTCATTGGTGGAAAGACATTATAATTTAATGTAAAAATAATAGACATAATTAAAATGAAAAGAGAATACCTTAAATAATATATGAACATTATGATGATACTTGAAAAATAGAAAAAAACTTGTGAATAATACTAAATAAATAAAATATAAATTGAATGAGAATGTCTGGAGAGTTTGGAGAGAAGAGATGAGAGAATGAAAGACATGAAGATTGAGAGGATTGGTGTGAAAAAAATTAGGGTTAGGGTTGGATTAGTGTAGTTGTATGGGTGGTGGGGGGGGGGGGGGGGGGGGGGGGTAGGTGGGGGGGGGGGGGGGGGGGGGGGGGGGGGGGGGGGGGGGGGGGGGGAGGGGGGGGGGGGGGGGGGGGGGGGGGGGGGGGGGGGGGGGGGGGGGGGGGGGGGTGGGGGGGGGGGGGGGGGGGGGGGGGGGGGGGGGGGGGGGGGGGGGGGGGGGGGGGGCGGGGGGGGGGGGGGGGTGGGGGGGGGGGCGGGGGGGGGGTGGGCGGGGGGGTGGGGGGGGGGGGGGGGGGGGGGGGGGGGGGGGGGGGGGGGGGGGGGGGGGGGGGTTGGGGGGCGGGGGGGGGGGGGGCGGGGGGGGGTGCGGGGGGGGGGGGGGGGGGCGGGGGGTGGGGGGGGGGGGGGGGTGGGGGGGGGGGGGGTGGGGGGGGTGGGGGGGGGGGGGGGGGGGGGGGGGGGGGGGGGGGGGGGCGGGGGGGGGGGGGGGTGGGGGGGGGGGGGGCGGGGGTGGGGGGGGGGGTATTCACGTTTGGGCCCCTCCCCACTCCTTCGGGGGGGGGGGGGGCGGGGGGGTGGGGGGGGGGGGGGCGGGGGGGGGGGGGGGGGGGGGGGGGGGGGGGGGTGGGGGGGGGGGGGGGGGGGGGGAGTGGGCGGGGGGGGGGGGGGGGGGGGGGGGGGGGGGGGGGGGGGGGTGGGGGGGGGGGGGGGGTGGGGGGCGGGGGGGGGCGGGGGGGGGGGCGGGGGGGGGGGGGGGGGGGGGGGGGGGGGGGGGGGCTGGTGGGGGGGGGGGGCGGGCGGGGGGGGGGGGGGGGTGGGGGGGCGGGGGGGGGGGGGGTGGGGGGGGGGGGGGGGGGGGGGGGGGGGGGGGGGGGGGGGGGGGGGGGGGGGGGGGGGGGAAATTGAAAAAAAAAACTTATTTATATACATAATAAATGTAACCGTATCGGTTCAGTTACCGTTTAGCTGCAACGGTAATTTTTTTTTTTTTTTAAAATTTTGAAAATTTTATGTTTAGTCCTTGAATTTATACTTATTTTAGGGGTAATATAAAAAAAAAATGTTGACAAAGAATTAAATTGATAAGAAGACAAAAAAAAATCACTTTGGGCCTCAAGAACGCCGGGCCGTGCGGAGGGCCCAGTGGCCCGGGCCCTCCTACATTGGCCTGGTCCGTTTTGAGACAAGGCCTTCTCTCTAGGACCGGTCCTCCCAAGGACCGATACCTCCCAAGGACTGTCCTAAAACAGCGTTTTTGGAGCTAGGCTTTTGGTCCGGTCCCAAATGCAAACTTACTACTTCCATTTCAACCAGATTGCAAAACTGAGGCGAGTTTATTTTAAGAGGAGTTGTCCAATGTAGGACAAATTTTCCTAAATTAAGATTAGTTCTTTACTTTCTTCCTTTTGTTATTAGATTTCTAATTTGATAGACTTTATATTTGGATTTTATTAGATAGGATTTAGTAAATTAGGAAGGTTAATTAGTTAAACTTTACTTTCTTATTTTATAATTCTTACCCTAGTTATTGTAGGATTTTCTTTTTCTAGTACATTAGAGTTATTAGTATAAATAGACTTGTTATCCTACAACAACAATAAAAATGAATTTAAAATAATTTCTCAAGTTGTTCTTCGTGAATTGTTTCAACATGTTTCGACATCTTCTCGTGGATTGAGATTCATTATTCTAGTACGAGCCGCTATGTTAAGCATATCTAGTGCTTATCACAATTCTTTGTATCACAGTATAGTAGTACTCTTATATCATAATAATAAAACACAAGGTTCATTAGAGAATATTCATTTCATTTAAGTTATATGTGCTAAATTATAAGAGAAAACATACATGCGACTATCATTTTGAAAAAATTTACTATTAGATAAATTTGAAAAGAAAGAAAAAAAACTGTATACATTTCAAAACAGTAACATTGCCCTACAATAACCTGTGGATTATCTCCAAACAAATTAGCACAAATTCAAGCAAATGTACCCCTCTGTTTTGTTTCCTATTTTCTCACTATCTAATCCTATATTTTATCAATATCCTATCAAAATACATATTTTTTCTTAATACAAAATTCAATCATATTCTATTCAATCAAAATATTACAATTTCTTTTAAAAAAGTTTAAAATTTAAAAAATAAAAACACCCCCCCACCCAAGCCTATCACCTTCCAACAGCCATCA
Organism: Pistacia vera; assembly: GCF_008641045.1. Lineage (NCBI taxonomy): Eukaryota > Viridiplantae > Streptophyta > Magnoliopsida > Sapindales > Anacardiaceae > Pistacia > Pistacia vera. The sequence goes on along the minus strand of NW_022196555.1, from coordinate 91,664 downwards.
TGTCGTTGCCACCGGTCAGTTGCTGCCTCTACGACGCAACGCGACCAAATCTTGGGCAGAAAATTTGGCCACTTCCAGGCCAATCCAAGTGGATCTAGCCGAAAAGGATGATCACAACGCACGATTGGCAAGATCTAGCTGGTTGTGAGCCATTCCGACAAATTCCAACTATCTTTTGACGTGGCCCCATTCCGTTAGATTTCGACACTTTCCGACGATGACAGCTGGCTACTACATATGTGCATAGGTGAGGTTTCTTCAATTTATAAATTTTATTATAGGGGTTATTTAGTTATTAAGCAAACCTAAGGGTTTAAATAATTTAATATTTTCAAAAAATATTAAAAAATATAAAAAAAAATTCTCAAAATTCTATTCTCTTTTAAAAGTACTATTAAACATGAATATGCTGAAAAAACTAACCAAACGAGAAATGTTGAGGCTACAACTACCCAGCATAATCATTAAATTGCTCAAAAAAAATATATATAGTATATACCCCTACGATATCAGCCTTCAGTAACATCACTTAAAGGAAATCGTACTAACCGAAGCCCCCCTCACAAACCCGTACTAAGTAGCTTACTCCCCCAGTAGACAACGTACCTTCCAAAAAGGTGAAGGGGCAAAGGCAATCGAGTAACCATCACCGGTAGCGTTACCTCTCTCGGTACCACAGTTGCACCAAGGTAAAGGAATTTGTGACCTCAGACTCAGAGAGAGAGAGAGAGAGGGAGAGATTGGGACTTGACCGGTTGACCATGTAAATGGTGTGGATTTTCGGTTTTGAAGATAGTGACAGGAGAGAGATGAGAAAGTGGGCATGGACCACTGTATTGGCGAGGGTGCGTGGCGTGACGGGTGAGCCCACGACGATATGGCGTGGGCCGTTCTCTGCCGTGAAGGGATTGGTCTGGCCCCACTCTTTGCTCTTAAATGGAGCCCACTTTGATGCTACTTCATATCACCATGCAAGCCGAAGTTGGGTTTTTTCACGTCTTTTCTCGTCTTTTTTTTTTTTTTTTTTATTTTTTTATCACAATTTAATACAAAATTTTAATTATATTCGTTTAACTTAAGAAAAATAATTCAAAAATCTCAATTTTTTCAAGTACTATTTGATTTTTTTTTTCATAATTTTTTAACTTGATAAATCATGAACAATAATAAATCTACTCCCTTTAGTTCAAAACTCATTGAAAATCCAAAAAACGTTTATTAATAGTGTTAGCGATGGTTAAATTTGGATATATTATATGAATCCACAAACCTAAATTAAAAATAATAATAAAAAACAAAAATAAAATACAAAATTATGATTTTTTTATTATAACTTTAAAATTGTCAATCATCCACTTAAAACATACATAGTTCTCACTAAAATCATCAAATCATTAAGATAAAACGCACCCACTAAAAAATGTGCTTGATTAAGAAACACATTTGAATTAATCAAATTATACTGACAAAAAAAAAAAAAACCCTCTATACTAATAGTTTATTGAGTGTATAATTAAAGATAAGATAATTTTATAAACTATTAAGCATTGCTATACATGACATCATATAGTTCGTTTGATCAGACAAATTTGAGCATAGATAGAGTGTCTTCTACTTACCCAAAAAATGGTTCATTTTCGAATTAAAAGTTTGATGACAAGAGCCATGTTTAGAAACTGAGAAATGGTCCAGAGAGAACTGCAGGCACTAGTTAAAATCTTGCAATTTATGAGCCCAAAAAAAAAAAAAAAAAAAATTCCAGATTTATAGGCATATCGAATTATAGAAGGAAAATGTCAGTGAAAGCAAATAATATGAACCTGCCTCTCGCAAAATGTTTTGCACCAAGATTGTTTGTAATTGGGAAATTGAGATTTATCATTGAAGAAAATAGAACACCCACCTTAACAAATTGGAGTACTTAAAACAAAAAGATTTAGTTTCATTCACCTTGAGAGATTGTTAAATCTTTAGGAGCTTAATTCTTGTCTTTAATCCAGCACCCTTAGGAAGAATATTTTCTACATTGGGTTCAAGATTAACTCTAACGATCCAATGTCATAAAATGTTCTTGATCTAGACTAATAATTCAAAGAACTTTCCCCAAGTTAGAGCACATGATTCACTATGTGGGGTTGAATTTGACTTAATAATTCAAAGAACTTTCCCCAAATTAGAGCACATGATTCACTATGTGGGGTTGAATTTGACTTGACATTTCAGCCAATATTTATCAAAATAGCAACCATTTCACTTTTACTTCTTTATATAAGGAGTAATAAGTAATACTATATCAACAACTCTTTCTCACAAACTTTCTCTCATAACCTTGATATGACAGTTCTTAATTAATTAGTGAGATCCATGCAAAACCTATATGAGATCCGTTATGAATTGACCAATTGCGAGCTGTCACATCAAGATTGTGAGAGAAAGTTTATGAACAACTTTTTCTCATAAACTTTCTCTCACAATCCTAACGTGATAGCTCGCAATTAATTAGTGAGACCCATTGTGAACTGATCAATTACGAGCTCCCACGTCAGGGTTGTGAGAAAAAGTTTGTTAGAGATGATTGTTTGTGTAATATTATTTAAGAAGAATATTCACTGTTTCAACTATTGTGTGCTTTGAAATAATGAAATAAATCCAAATATATTTTTCAATCAACTATTGTGTGCTTTGAAATAATGAAATAAAAGCAAATATATTTTTCAAAGTCCTCGTTTCAAACCATTACATTATTACAATTTATAGTAAAGGTACATGAACATTTTCTTTCTTCGTAATTGTACGGTTTCGGGGAAGATATTTCATCAGTTTCATATATATTGCAATTTAAGGAGATAATTTAACATGTCATACATAGTTTTAATATTTATCCATGTAATAATAATATTTTATAGGAAATATTAACCTTTCCCCGATGCAAACAACCCGTTAGAATAGTCTTAGATCATATCACAAATATGAGTAATGTTACACTTACACCATTTTTTTACACCATTTTTATTACATCATGATGTGGTATATGCTACAACTACACAAATTCTATTACAATATTAAAAAAAATTAAAAAAATTAAAAATTTGTATGGTTGTGATATATGTCACATCATGATTTAATGAAAATTGTGTAAAAGAGTGATGTAACTGTAACATTACTCCACAAATATATATGTATTTCGGCATAACAAATATAACGTCAAATAATGTCACAATAGGTATATAGGGTATCTGAGTATCTCAATCCTATACTTTAAGGATGTGTTTGATTCAGAGAATATTGTATTACTAAGAATGTTATATTAATGAAAATATATATTACCTCGAAGATTACTGAGAATGTTTAGAGAAATGTGTTTGGTTGGTTGGAATAAATTGGTAGGTATGTTATATTAATTATTTGGTTAAGAAGAATAAATTAGTGGGTATGTTACATAAATTACTAAATTGCCCTCCTTTTTTAATATTAATATAATATTATTTTTTGAATAATTTCTATTAACCTCCTACATTTTAAATTTAGCTAAAACACTCCAATAACAAAAAAAGTTTAAAACTTAACAAAAATACTCTCACCCACCCCAAGCCACCGCCGACACCCTGCCACCACCGCCGGCAGCGGCGACAATGGAGATTTGGCTGTGAAAGACCAGATATTTGATTGTGAAAGGCTATATCTGGTTGTTTCAGGTCATGGATCTATAATCCATGGCTAGAAATGGCCTTAGCGGCGCATGACTAATCAGATTCGACCGGTCGTGCGCCATTCCGTTGCTACCATGACCAGATTCGGCCACCACCCTTGGGTATTTTTTTAAATTACACAGGTATTTATGTCTTAAAAACTTTGTATATAAGAATAAAATAATCAATTAGTATTTTTGTAAATTTTTTTTTAAAACAAGGTCATTATTGTCCTAAAATTTTATCAATAATGGATAAAATTATAATAAAAATAAGATTACTAAATAATCTTAAAATACCCTAAAAACCAATAATAACTATTATTTGTTTTAAAATATTATTAGAATCTTATATTACTTAACAATCAAACGTAATAATAAAGTAATAATTTCCTATTACCCCCACAAAAACACACGTAATAATGCAGAAAATGCAAAAATAATATTCAATCGAGGAAGGAAAGATTTCGCCCCTCCAAAATAACATATTTTAACTTCCTTGAAGGTCCTATTCATAAAACTCATTGGTTTCTTAGATTATACTTTGATGACGTCAAATTAGAATACTGTAGAAGCCGATCTAGTGACAAATAAATAATCCTAAAATGTCACTTTAATATAATAAAAATTCGAATAAATTTCGAATATATACACAAGAACGTGGGCATATTCATTTAATTAAACTTTATATTCGGAAAATTTGGAGCATATTTTTATGCTATCTTTCTGACTTTAACCTGACATATCCCCACCCAAGCCAATAATTTGATTGATTGGTTACTGAAATTAGAAAAGTGTAGAAGCTGTGACCAATATCAAATTACAAAAGATAAAGTATAATAATAATAATGGGCAGTCAAAATTCAGTTCAGTGAATATGGACAAATGCATTTTTCGAAAGCCAAGTAATGAATGAACTCATCAAATTAAGAAAGTTCCAGAAATTAAATTAAAATAAGATTCTTCCGGCTCTTAATATTTTATTATATGATCATATTAAACTTGGCCCTTTCTTAAAAGTTTTCTGCTTTAGAAAAAAGAGATTTGGATATTCTAAATAAAAAAATCAACCAATAGAAATAGAGATATAGATCCTTGAAAGAAGAAACTTTTACTGAAAATAAAGAAAGAGAAGTTACAATAAAGCCCTCATGAGAAAAAGTAAACGGGCATTTGGAGGGAGATCGTAGAGAAAACCTGAAGATACAAAAGCTAATTAATCAATCAATCATCATCATCATCCTAATAATCTTGTAAATCAACGGCTAAAACTCATCACCCTAATTTACATACACTTAAAACTAACACCAACCATCTGATTATTTTAGTTCCATAGTTAAACTTCCAAGCCAAGAAGTACCGGATGATGATGAGAGTGGAGAGCACGTACGGACTAAACTTCCTCCAACTTTTCCTCAAAACGTCGGAACGACGCCGTATTGGTTATCGGCCATGAAGGCCGCTGGAGAGACATAGAGATGGCCAACTTCCGAATCCACCTCTGTCCGTTTCGCGAACCGGCCTTTGATTCTCGGTCTCGTTTCGGCGTACGCTTTACGTGAATGATACCGAATTGTCTTCTCAAATTTCCGGTTCTTTCTCTTCTCTCTGTAACGCAAAACCCGAGCTTCACGATCGAGTCCGCATAGTTGCGTTGCTTGGTTTGTACTGGCACCGGAAACCGGCACGTTTGGATCAGTTCCCGCAATGTTTCGGCCGAATGGATATGATATATCGGACATTGATTTCCCGTCCGGAACAACTCCAACATCAGAAGACGAAACCTGAAAAAGTTAATGAATTTATAAGAACTCGTTCTTCTTTTTCTTTGATAAATTAATGAAAAGGAGAGATTTTTAAAGGGTTAATTAATTACACTTTGGCTGAGAGATTGAGTTTGGTAACTGAATGAAGTGAGTTTGGATCGGCAGAAATCGATATCGAAACAATTTTCATTGTTCATGACTTGAATTTGAGGAGGTTTCGAAGTCTGAACTGGGACAACACTATCCATACCCGCACTGTGATTCGGATACGAATTCGTGTACTCAAAATCGAGAAACGGATCCATTTCGGAGAAGAACAGCTCCCCGGATTTCATTTCATTTGTGCTTTCCAAACTCAGTTTCGAACTCGGCGTCATTAACCACGCACCACTATCCACACCTCCTTCCTCATGTTGCTGACACGCGCCACTGAACTCTGAACTCCCGTTTTCGTTTGGCGCCAAGTTCAAAGCCGAAGACTTTACGATGGAATCCGCCGAGTCGAACAACGGCTCGACCGGGTTCCTCTCGTGGCGTCTCGCCAAAGGATTCGCCGAATGGATATCGTTATCGCACGTGACGCACAGAGCCGCCGCGTCGGCCTTGCACGTGACGGCCGCGGGTGCCTGCTCACACACCTCGCACATCCACACACGTGCATGCTTGTTGACGCAGTGAATCCTCGCGTCGCAGTTTAGACAAAGAAAAGCCGAGTCTACGCGGCAGAACACAGCCGAGGCAGCAGCTTTACACGTGTCACAAGGCTTCGCCGCCACGCCCCAGCCGCCAGAAACACCCTTGTGATGGTGGTTGTGTAGTTCAATTCCCATGTCACAAATTACCAAGCGAAAAACAAAAACAGTTCCAAGAAAAAAATTTGTATCAGTTTTCGTTTTGGTGTAGACGTGTAACGTGGAGAAATGGGAGAGGGGTTTTTGATATGTTCGGTGTAGGGGATTTTTTTGGGGAGCTATGAGAGATGGAAATCTAGGTAATGACGAATGGTGAGGGGACACGTGGAGCGACAGAGGCCAAGTAAAAGGTTTAATTTTTATATTTAAGTTTTTTTTTTGTTTTTGGGATTTTTAATAATGTTTAGGGGAAGTAGTTATCAACTTGTCATATGTCTGTGCCGACGTGGGACCTTAAGCGGAGAGAGGAAAGATGAAATGACAGCAAGTTTTACGAAGTTTTTCGTTACACCTACATGAAGACATAAGGGGGTCGGGCACACCAAAATTATTTGATTTTAATTTTCCTTGGTTAAGTTTTATAATTTTAATACATATGCTTAAAGATGAAACAAATGGGTCGGGTTAGACGGATCAATCATAACCTAGTCCACATTAAAGAGGGTTTAACCTAGACCACCTTATAGGCGGGTCGGGTTGAACCCAACCCGCGTGCAATCCTCAGACATGTCGAGTTGCTATTTTGTTTGCATTAACCAACCCGGCGGGTTGGCCCAAAAAAAATTAATTAATTATTTTTTTCAAGATTCTCTCATTTTTTTAATTCTTTTAATTAAACTATTATGATTGAACTCTTACAAATAATTTTACACAATAATATTAAACTATGCTTCTAAATCATAAATATTAAAATGTATAAAACTTTGTAATATTTGACATATTGTTATTATTATTTTTTATGGTACATAAAATAAAAAAAAAAAAATACTAAAGTCTTATTCTTAAATTTCCATGTCTTGTATAAAATATAATTCATTCTTCTGCTAAAATTTCATCAATTGAATAAATAAATCTAATTTTTCTTATACTACAATTTTATTGTATTAAAATTGAATTAATATTTGAAATGTTAACAAAAACAAAAAAAATTAATTTAATTGAATTATTGATATTTGAAAACAATTACATTTATTCATTTATAAATTGTTAATTATTTATTTGAAAAGTTAAATAAATAAAATAAAAAAATAGGGCTAACCCGGCCCGGCCCACAGCCTAACCCGACGGGTTAGGGTTGGCGGGCCGGGCTGGACCAGCCATTTTCTCAAAAGTGGTGGGCCTAACCCGGCCTGCCTTTGTTGGCGGGCGGGTTAGGACCAACCCGCCTAATTAAGTAACCCGCCGCGGGCCGGGTCGGGTCGGGCCGGGCCGGGCGGGTTACCTTTCCACCGCCACTGATATGCTTATTATTATAATCTCATTCGGTATGTTATAATTAAAATTCATATTCTTAAGAAGTATAATATAGGCTTCGTTTGGTTGCCAATTGGGAATACTACTTTTAGTATTCCTAAAAAAGTTAAACAGTAAAATACCCAAAAACTCACAATATTATTCAATATTATTCAACTTTTTTTAAACCCCCTAAATTTGTTAATTTAATTAAATACCCCTAAATATTTTTTAAAAAAAGTACAAAAACACCCCAATAACCCACATTTACCAGATTCCGGCCACTACTGCCAGAAAATGGTCGAAATCTGGTAGGATGGCGCACTACCCCCTGAATCTGGCCGGTAGTGCGCCGATCTAGCCTTTTCCGGCCAGATCCACGGTGGATCTGGCCGAAAAAGGCCAGACAACCATTTGTCGGCCATCGTTGACGAGCAAATACGGCCAGATCTGGCCATCAATGGCCAGATCTAGCCGTAGACCATCATGGATCTGGCCGAAAAATGTCATATCGGCGCATGGCGCACGACTGGCAAGATCCAACCGGTCATGGGCCATACGGCGACTCCGGCCACCCTCCGACGGTGGTGGCCGGCTGTCCGTATTTGAGGGTGGATTGTGAGTATTTTTGTTAACTTTTAATGTTTTATTATAGGAGCTATTTTGTAAAAAAACAAACATAGAGGGTATTTTATTAATTTGTAAATCCTACATCGTAATACCTGCCAAATTCAACTCTTTTTTAACTTTTTTCAAAAAAAATTTCTCAAAAACACAAAATTGTGAACCAAACGGAGCCATAATTTTCTGTATGGTTTCTAGTGATATAGCGCCGATAATATTTTTTTTTTTTTAATTGATTAATTTTCCATTTATTAAAAATGATATGAAAAATCCTAAGTTACAAGACTGGTGGAAATTCCACCAATAAAAGGTTAATTTCATGGAAGGGCAGTTTGCTATTTTTAGTAGGTTAATATCAGCCATTAGTTTGTACTAGTATTATTATTGTCCTAAAAGTAATCTAAAAATATCTTCGACAATGTCAAATATTTCATCAATATTAAGGATAGCCTTTTATACATATGAATTGCCAAAATAATGTTTTAGAGACAATAAAATCTGCTTATATATATATAATATATATATATATATATATATATATATACATTTGAAGTCCCAAAATAAAGTTTTAGTGACAATAAGGCTAACTTGAAGTCTGACATCAAACAATATCTATGTAATTGTATTAAGCCGATTTATGATGACTTAATGACTATATCATGACAATGCATGGTTGACTTGCAACGCCCAATGATTAATCTAAAACAACAAAGATTCAAAATAAAGACGAATTTGAGTTTAGTTTTTGAACCTTTGATTCCAAGGGCAGAGCATAACAGAGGCTAAGCCGTGTTGTAACCTTGCTCGAATTTTTTGAAAATTTTTCAAAAAATTACAACAAATATACTTTAAAATTTTCCTAACTATGCCTCGGTTTGATTCCCTCAATTAAGTACACATGTTTTTAGAGTGAAAAACACTATAAAATCATACAAATTTATATCTGTGTAAGTAGAAATACTTATATAATATCTACCGTATAATTGAATGGCACATGCATAAAGTTAACACAATATCCACTTATTTAGGACTTGAGATGTTACCTGGTATATTTATATGAATATGAATACGAAGACATTAATACTTATACACACACAAAATCTCTCAAGGATTGACTTTGATTTTGTATTTTATGAAAATCGCAACTATTTCACTAAGGTGTCCACTCGATAAATTGACAAATAAAAAAAATTAAGGGTTTTCAATGAGAGATCTAAAGATTACATCTTTTATATTGTTACGTACCTATTCTGATAATGGGTAAATGTTAATTAAATTGTATTTTTAGAGTTTTCTTATGGATTTATTGAGTTTATCTCAATAATTTAAATAAATTAGATTAGGATATAAATAATTTTTATTTTAGTTGAATAAGTCAGCCATGTATTTAAGATTCTTTAGTTGGGGTTAAAAGTGTATTTTGGTTTGTTTAAATTGTTGAACGTGTTTTTCTATTTAGAAGGGAAGTATGGTTGTAAGCTCCCACATATTTCCTAGATTTTTATTGGAATGAAGATGATGATTATTTGCATAAAATATTCTATTTAAACTCGGGAGGTTTTTAGCTCCCTCAATTGAGCAAGAATTGTTTTCTTCTCTATTTAATATCAAAATAGGTTGAGGAAATAAAACTTCTTCAAGCATGTATGTAACAAGTGGTATCAGAGTCAGGGCATGGACCACTGAATTCAAAAACTTGAGCAATCGGTGAAAGCTTTAGCAGCAGATCAACAAAAGTTTATGAACGAAATCCAAATTTTGTTCAGCAAACTCATTGATAAGATTGATCAATTAATAGGTCACTCTTTTGAGGAGAATAGAGAAGCCAAGTGCCTCATTCAAACTCGTGCAATCATTGTTAAAAATTGCCCCGTTCAAGCAACTATAGTCCAATCATCTTTCGCTCAAGCTACTGTAGTCAAGTCAACGTCTTCCAATCTTCTTTTGCCCAAGCCACCGCAGTCTAATCTTCCTCTCAACAACTAATTTTTCCAGCAACTCATATTAAGTTGTGGTTGTCTTTTGCCTGGAGTTATCTGTTTTACCAAAACAAAATCCTTGAGGACAAGATTGTTTCAAGAGGAAAGGAATGTTACGTACCCATTTTGATAATGGGTAAATGTTAATTAAATTGTATTTTAGGAGTTTCCCTATGGATTTATTTGTTAATTAATATTGAGTTTATCTCAATAATTTAAATAAATTAGATTAGGATATAGATAAGTTTTATTTTTAGTTGAATAAGTCAACCACGTCTTTAGGATTCTTTAGTTGGGGTTGAACGTGTATTTTGGTTTGTTTAAATTGTTGAAGGTGTTTTGCTATTTAGTAGGAAAGTATGGTTATAAGCTCCCATATATTTCCTAGATTTCTATTGGAATGAAAATGATGATTATTTGCATAAAATATTCTATTTGAACTCTGGAGGTTTCTAACTCTCTCAATTGAGCAAGAATTGTTTTCTTCTCTATTTAATATCACAATAGGTCGAGGAAAGAAAACTTCTTCAAGCACATCTGTAACAAGTGATATCAGAGCCAGGGCATGGACCATCGAATTCAAAAACTTGAGCAATCGGTGAAAGCTTTAGCAGCGGATCAACAAAAGTTTATGAACGAAATCCAAATTTTGTTCAAAAAAACTCATTGATAAGATTAATCAATTATTAGGTCACTCTTTGAGGAGAATAGAGAAGTAAAGTGCCCCATTCAAACCCTTGCAGTCATTGTTAAAAATTGCCCCATTCAAGCAACTATTCAATCTTCTTCATCTCAAGCCAACATCTTCCAATCTTCTTCTGCCCAAGCCACCATAGCCCAATCTTCCTCTCAACAAGCCATTGCAATCCAAACTTATAAAGCCACTACAATATCGGAAAGTATATGGAAATTGTTTGAACTAATTTTTCCAACAACTCATATTAACTCGTGGTTGTCTTTTGCCCAAAGTTATCTGTTTTACCAAAACAAAATCCTTGAGGACAAGGATTGTTTCAAGAGGAGAGGAATGTTACGTATCCATTTTGATAATGGGTAAATGTTAATTAAATTGTATTTTAGGAGTTTTCTTATAGATTTATTTGTTAATTAACATTGAGTTTATCTCAATGATTTAAATAAATTAGATTAGGATATATATAAGTTTTATTTTAGTTGAATAAGCCAGGCCAGCCACGTATTTAGGATTCTTTAGTTGGGGTTGAACGTGTTTTTCTATTTAATAAGAAAGTATGGTTGTAAACTCCCATATATTTCCTAAACTTCTATTAATGAAGATGATGATTATTTGCATAAAATGTTCTATTTGAACTCTGGAGGTTTCTAGCTTCCTCAATTGAGCAAGAATTGTTTTCTTCTCTATTTAATATCAAAACAGGTTGAGGAAAGAAAACTTCTTCAAGCACGTCTGTAACACACACACACACACACACACACACACACACACAACACAAACACCAACACACATATATTATATATATATATATATATATATATATATATATATATTTAATAATTCTCTAGTTAGGACATCCTGACATAAATTTATTGGGATCATGCATATACACTATTAGATTTGGATTGTAACATATCATTTTGGTCTTATGTAATGAATCCAACGGTGAATATATATGATCTTGACAAAATTTAGATCAAAACATCTTGACTAGAGAATGACTCCATATATATTATAACTTATAATTAGATTACAATAAGTTGGTGTTCCACATTCTTTGTTTGTATTCATTGTTACTAGTTAGTTCTTCAAATGTTATCTACTAATAGTATAGAAAACATAAACTTTTATATCCAACATGAAATATAAACCTCATAGATAAACTATCAATGCCATTATAAAAAGAAATTTTTATTTTTCCAATAATAGTGCCCCCAAAGGCTTGAGGAATTGCACATAGAACTTACTCATACGTAAGATATATATACAACTTTTTTTATTACGTCTTTTTTCTTTTTGGGTTTATTTCATTTATCTTTTATAAAATCGCTTATATAAATATATCGACTTTATACTTTTTAATAACAACAGATAAGTTTTATATTAAAAATCTTATATAGGTTGAATGAAATAAAACATTTTTATTTTTCATATATATATATATAAAGCTTTTGATGTTTATACATTTATAGACTATAATGATCATATATAGACTATCATCTAATTAACTTTAAATGGCACATAATAAAACACTATTTAACTAACACCTAAAATTAGAGTTGTCAAGTGAACATGACAACCTCAATTGGGTCTTTGAATTTATCTAGACATCGCAAACCAAAACTCTAGAAATTCTAGATTTTTGTATACAAATAATGTATATTAGAACTCTTGAATGTATTGTTCAAGAAGTCTTGAGTTTGATTCGTCTCAATCGTAAATAGAGATGACCACTGGAGGCTTACTTAATTGTTAACTTCAAGGTCCAGGGGTGTAGTTGAGGTGTAGCAAGCTAATGTGGACACCCATGTTCATTTAAAAAAAAAAAAAAAAAAAAAAAAAGAATGTACTCATGAGTCATGAGATGAATAATTTGGATAATAAGTTTTAAAAAAAAACTTTTTTTGTGAGTGTCCGCAGGTTTTGGAAATGCAATTCCAACCCTTGTGTGTTTGGCTTTTTTTTTTTTTTTTTTTTTAGTGAGTACTTGTTGATTTTGAAAATAACATTAATTCAACCTTTAAATTTGTCAACAATTTTATCAATTTAACCTCCAAAAAATATATTAATCTCTTAGCGTTATTGATAGATTTTAGATGTTAAATTAATTAAATTTGGGTGAATAATAAAAACGTAAGTTTCTTACAAATTTAAACACAATAACTTAATGGTATGTAAAAAAAATAGGAGTCAAGAGTACATTTAACCATCGAGTAATACATTTACACCACTCTTTCACACCATTTTTATTATATCATGATGTGACATATATCACAATTACACAAATTTTATTATAATATTAAAAATTAAAAATAATTAAAAATTTATATGGTTGTAGTATATACCACATCATGATGTAATGAATATGGTGTAAAAGAGTGGTGTAAACGTAGTATTACTCTTAACCATCGTATGTTTAATAAAAGAAGCTAAACATATAGGGGTTAAGGATGCATTTCTGAAACCAATTGATACTCACTAAAGCAAAAGGCTAAACACATAGGTTTAGTATAAGAAAAAAAAAACCTAATATATCAAATAATTTATGGATATTTTGAGAATTTTTAATGAATAAATTTATTTTCTTTATTAAAAAGAAATGATATATAACATAAATTAGTGTGACCTGTTAACCCCAATCCGAACCCGAATCCAGATCCAGAGCGAGACAACTGAACAAAGAGGTGGGCACTGGGCAGGAACTGAATTTCACGGAAGTTGGTTTGGGATGCAACGTCATGTGGTGCGTGAGCTTACCTGAAAAATAATAATAAAAAAACTGAGTAGATAATTAAATTAGAAATTTAATAGGACGAGATTGCCCTTGAAACTATAAACGATATACTTGGGTACACAAATCAAGACAGTCACTGTCACCATGCCACATGTGGCAGACAGCGGGGTGGGCAAACCGTGTTGCGTTAATTGATTTGGTCTCTGATTCTTTTGTTTTTTTATTCAGGGATATTTTGGGTGGAAGATAATTTTATTTTATTCTTTTTCCGATTATTAAAATAATCAAAATAATTAAAAAAAAGGACGTTACAGGGGTTCACTGTTTTTAAGATTGGTGAACTATCCAATAGGTGTCGAGGGTTAAGTGAGGTACGTGGCAATATTTAAGGTAATTTATATGATGATCCTTGAGGTTTTGAGAAACTTTTTCAAGTCTATGAATTTCTCAAAAATTATGGTTCCGTTTGGTTTATTATTTTGATAATTTTTAGAATAATCTTTTTAAAAAAGTTAAATTAGTTGGGTATTACGATGTAAGATTTAGAAATTAACAAAAATATTCCATATATTTGTTTATTTACTAAACACCCCTATAATAAAATATTAAAAGTTAACAAAAACACCCCCTAAGCCACCCATTAAATAAGGACAGTTGGCCACCATCATCGAAGGGTAGTCGGAGTGTTTTTGTAATTTCTAAAAAAAATATTTGGGGGTGTTTAGTTAAATTAACAAATTTAAGAGGTTTAAAAGGAATTNTTCAAAAAATTTACCAAACACATTTTCAATTTCAAATTCTACAACCCAACCAAACTCAACTTAACCTTTTCAAAAATACTATTTTAAATATTCAAACAAACATAGTAGTAGATATTTTCATATTATCGAGAAAAGCTCGAATGCTCAAAAATGTTTTCTAAAGTTTTAACATTTCTATGTATAACTAACAAACAAGACTTTCTATATATTTTATACTAACTACATGATTTAAAGCTGTCAATACACTTGTATTTTGTTACTTAAATTAAAAAGACTACACAAGTATTGAAACTAAGAGTTAATATGCTTTAAGATAACTTAAATGACTAATAATTTCAAAAGATTATAGTTGTTTGCTTGAAAATTTCCTTGAAATATTAGCAATACTGTTTAGAAGTAGTGGGAGAGCTCCGTTTAGGCCTAGGGTGTGTCCTGTCCATGGCCATCCCAGGTCCCACAAATCTTTTTAATTTTATGTTGAAAAGTTATCATTTTTGTCTCTATATATTTAAGTTTTCTCTCTTGGCCACCCTAATTTTCCAAAATTCACGCTTTCGCCCCTATAAGTATCATTTATTAATTTTTGTCACCCTGTTATTCATTAAACATTACATTTTGGCCCCAAAAATAATTTTCCTGGCTCCGTTCCTGTTTAGAATTGTTTTGGTTTGACAAATAAAAGGAATAAATTTGAGAAATGAGTGGCAATGGGTTGAATTATATATGTAAGGGTAATATTGTCATTTGTATTCGAGAAATTATATTATGAGAGGAGTAATAGATTATATTATATTTCAACTTGGCTGTAGACATTATGCTATTTATTATAAATCCCTTAAAATAACTTAAAAATATATATTTACCCTACTTTATCTGGCACACCCTTTTAAAAAATATAATTATAAACCCTATCCCAAAATACCCTGTTATTTATATTTTTAATTTTTTTATGCTCCTTGTTTTAAATATAATGTTCAGTGATGAAATCTATTCACATGTGTTTCTACTTCCAAGATGTAAGAATAATAATTAAAAAATTTGAATGTATTAAACTAACTTATAAATTTTAGAGAAGTGCAAAAGAAGAAAAATTAATAAAGCAACTTACAATTGCAAAACATAAACTCTTTCAATTGTATAAACTTTGTCTTCATTATTTGAAAATAGAATTAAACTTTATTGAATTACGGTTTATAATTGCAAGAAGAAATGACATTTTTAGATACTTATAACTCTTTTATATCTTATTTAATAATTTATTTATGGGATAAAATTATAATTAAAAATTTAATAATAAATTAGGTCTAAAGAGATAAAATATGAGCGGCTAATTGCACCACTCTTTCTATTATTTAAACCCGTTAATACAATGCGAAAAAATAATTAAAAACTTAACTAAAAATAACCAATTAAATTATTAATCTTGAAATTCCTTTAAATTATTAAAAATGTACTTATAAGGTATCATGCAATTACAAACAAAAATTAAAATTTGTCCCGCTATTACAAGGATTGGGATTGGGGCAAAGGGTTGTTCAAGGCAAGCACAGCAATACAATGAACAAAAATGAAGAAGGGCTTATCCTTTATGTCCTTTTAAGTCCTTTTCACGTTTATCAATAAAGCAAAGTTGGATCTTCAAAAACTCCGTGGCTTTGTTTGGTTCACTTTTGGGAATACTATTATTAGTATTCTTAAAAAAGTTAAACAGTAAAATGTCCTTGGCTGTGTTTGTTTCAGTTTTGGGAATACTACTTTTAGTATTCCCAAAAAAGTTAAACAGTAAAATACCCAAAAACTCAGATTTTTAGGAATACTACTCCCAATATTATTCAACTTTTTTTAAACCTCTTAAATTTGATAATTTAATTAAATACCCCTAAATATTTTTTTTAAAATTACAAAAACACCCCAATAATCCACATTTACCAGATTCCGGCCACCACTACCGAAAAATGGTCGAAATTTGGTAGGATGGCACACTACCGGCTAAATCTGGCCGGTAGTGCGCCGATCTAGCCTTTTCAGGCCAGATCCACGGTGGATCTGGCCGGAAAAGGCCAGATCTAAGGCCAAAGATCTGGCCGTTGACGGCCAGATCTTTGGCCGTAATAGTCGATCACGACGGCCGAACAAACGGTCGTCGTTGACCATCAACGACGATCGTTTGTTGGCCGTCGTTCAGAGCATCTACGGCCAGATCTGGCGGTTGATGGCCAGATCTGGCCGTAGATATGGCCTTTGCCGGCCAGATCCACCGTGGATCTGGCCGGAAAAGGCCATATCGGCGCATGACCGGCAAGATCCAGCCGATCATGCGCCCATAAGACGATTCCGACCACCTCCGGTGGTGGTGGCCGACTGGGGGTGTTTGAGGGTGGGTTAGGGGTATTTTTGTTAACTTTTAATGTTTTATTATAGGGGGTATTTTGTAAAAAAATAAATATATAAGATATTTTATTAATTTATAAATTCTACATCATAATACCCGCCCAATTCAACTTTTTTTTAACTTTTTTCAAAAAACTTTTCCCAAAACCCCCAAATTTTGAACCAAACGGAGCCCTTATTCTCAAAATATTATTCTATATTTTTCAATTTCTTTTAAACCTCCTAAATTTGTTAATTTAAATAAACACCCCCAAATTTTTTTTTTTNGTGAAGAGTGACCTGCTCCCGTCAGAGCAACAAGCACACGTCAGACCTGCCAAATGATATGGAGCTCACACGTGTCCCTTTGCCCTGCAATAAATCGTGCGAAATCAGCTTGGGAAGAGAGCAATGGGACATAAAGCCGGATTATATCCTGACAATCACACCAACCCATGGATTTAATGATGATTACACGCTTCAGTTTGATATAAAATGAAGAAGACCCCTTCATTAAGGGGATTCGGCCAATTTTACACTGAGAAACTCTCTCTCTCTTGGAAACAACACATTTACTTTTCCTAAATCTTCTGTAAGTCAGTTTGCTGTCGCGACCTGACCCACACTATCAATATCAATACAAACACAAATCAGTGGACTTATGACTTGCTACCTTAGCATCCGAACCACTTTAAAAACTTTCGTTGCATTTATTTCGCTTTTTTATATTCATTATCACGTGTGTTTATTGGCCAATCAGCGTTACGCATGTGACAATTAGTTAGTGCCAAAAACCAGCATCAACAAAGATTATATAACCAAGCTAGATAGATAATGTAATATTTTACCCATGAGACTTCGGTATTCGGTTGAAAGCATCTTTAATAAGCTCCACGTAGAACTGTGTGTGGAGGAAGGTCCTACTGTTCCCAAGAAAAATAACTATTGGGTGGGCGACGAAAGAGGCTAGCTTCATGGCAGACTGCAGTTGGAAGAATTTGAAAGTCAAGCCTGTAATATTTGTATGATAGTCATACTCTTATAGAGAAATTCAAGATACAGTCAAACTTCTCTATAATCATAATGGTTTAGTTAATTAATTTTATTATAAGTTATAACATAATAGAGGTGTAGTTACAAAAATTTATTATTCTATAATTTATGTTTTAATAATACAATATTAGGATTTCAATTCATGTTTTAATAATATTATGATTTCAATTTAGTTCTTCAACTGCCTACTTTTGAAATAAGTAAAAGATCATATCTTGTAACCAATAAAGATAAGTATCCTTGATAAAATTGTAAATATAATTGCTGCATGGTCAATTGATATGAAGTCACAGACAATTGTCAATTATTTTAAGCATTGCAAAATTAGCACACTCGATATCGATGAATTGCAAGTTATAAATAAAATGGATGAGGAGAATCAAAAAGTCATTGTAGAATTGAGTGATCAGATTCGGCAACTTCACTACACTAATCGAATGGATATTAATGTCTTCCTCAATCATTCAAATAAGTAACAAGTTATATAACTTTAATTGAAGAAGAAATCCTTGCTACAATTAGATAAAAAATAAAAAATAAAAAATAATTATGAGGATGATAGTATGAGAAAGGAAATAATCATGAGAATGATAGTATGAAAATACAAAAAGTTTTGTGCTAAGAAGCTCTAAACATACTCGAAAAGCTAGAAATATTTTAGCTTCAATAAGAAGATGTTCATGCTAACAAGTAATGTACTCGTAAATTAAAAAATATGGTAACAACTCTAAATAATAAATTATTGTCCTAAATAACTTTAGATAAATATTTTATTTCATCTTAAACCTTTAACATACCATAACATTTTTTTTTTTTTTTTTTTTGTGACATACAAATAATTATTACTATATGGAAATAACTTTCTTTAAAACGAAAATTAAAAAAATTATAACTTATTATAATGTAAAATTTATTCTTATTTATAAATATCATAAATTAAAAATAGATTTTATCATGACTATCTAGTATTTATTTTTACGTAGAGTATTGTATAAACAAGAAAGAATTGCATTTGAAGCAAAAGCTCCTATCAATACGATGAAGGGATGTGTGGAATATGTATCCTGATCGAGTCATGTCTGCCCAAATTGCCGGCCCCAAGAAGAAGAAAACCAGGGCTCCGTTTGGTTCACAATTTTGTGTTTTTGAGAAAAGTTTTTTGAAAAAAGTTGAATTGGGCGGGTATTACGATGTAGGATTTACAAATTGATAAAATACCCCCTATGTTTGTTTTTTTACAAAACACCCCTTATAATAAAACATTAAAAGTTAACAAAAACACTCCCAATCTATCCTCAAATACGGACAGCCGGCCACCACCGCCGGAGGGTGGCCGGAGTCGCCGTAACAAAAACATTAAAAATATTTAGGGGTATTTAATTGAATTAACAAATTTAAGGGGTTTAAAAAATGTTGAATAAAGTTGAATAATATTGTGAGTTTTTTGGTATTTTACTGTTTAACTTTTTTGGGAATACTAAAAGTAGTGGCTTCGTTTGGTTCAAGATTGGGAATACTACTCTTAGTATTCCCAAAAAAGTTAAACAGTAAAATACCCAAAAACTCTCATTTTTGGGAATACTATTTTCAATATTATTCAATTTTTTTAAAACCCTCTAAATTTGTTAATTTAATTAAATACCCCTAAATATTTTTTTTAAAATTACAAAAACACCCCAATAATCCATATTTACCAGATTCCGGCCACCACCGTCGGAAAATGGCCGGAATGTGGTAGGATGGCGCACTACCGGCTGAATCTGGTCAGTAGTGCGCCGATCTAGCCTTTTCTGGCCAGATCCACGGTGGATCTGGCCGGAAAAGGCCAGATCTAAGGCCAAAGATCTGGCCGTTGACGGCCAGATCTTTGGCCGTAACAGTCGGTCACGACGGCCAACAAACGGTCGTCGTTGACCATCAACGACGACCGTTTGTTGGCCGTCGTTGAGAGCAAATACGGGCCAGATCTGGCGGTTGACGGCCAGATCTGGCCGTAGATCTAGCCTTATCGGCCAGATCCACGTGGATCTGGCCGGAAAAGGCCATATCGGCGCATGACCGGCAAGATCCAGCCGGTCATGCGCCCATAAGGTGACTCGGCCACCTCCGGTGGTGGTGGCCGACTGGGGGTTTTGAGGGTGGGGTTAGGGGTATTTTTGTTAACTTTTAATGTGTTATTATAGGGGGTATTTTGTAAAAAAATAATATATAGGTATTTTATAATTTATAAATCCTACATCGTAATACCCGCCAATTCAACTTTTTTTTAACTTTTTTCAAAAATTTTTTCCAAAACCCTTAAATTTTGAAACCAAACGAAGCCAGTATTCCCAAAATCCAAACAAATGAAGCACAGATCTCTAGGGCCTGCCGCCTGCCTGCAGATTTTCAAAATTGCAGGGGTGAAAATCTGCAGGGGATTGCACGGTCTGTCTACAGGTTTCAAACCTAGCTATGGGGCTCACTAATCGAACACTTAGGTCTTTTTTGTAACTTTCCAGTTCATAAAAGTCAATAGGTAATAAGATTATTTAATAGTTAATACTATTCATTTGACTTAAATTATTGAAAATCAGAAAATAAGATTTAAGAAGATGAAAAATAGTAAAATACATTAAAGAAAAAGTTTTTATTTATACTATTATTATTTTCCTCATCTTCCTCACCATATCAACTGCATGCTAGCCAGGAAAAATTAATACCTCACAAATGAATTAATGCTAATTTTAGCATTAAAATGGAAGTATTCCCACCAGTAATTCCTCATCCTTGGTAAATGACTCGGCCAACTTGGCTAAGGCGACATGAGATGTCCACCCTCTGTCATGGCCGCCGCAGCTCCGTCTCTCATGCCTTAACCTGCTGTCGCACCGGTCGACCCTTATCAGGGTCCAGCAATTCAGTCACTCGTTTCTCTAACTCGGTTGCACCACCAGCCTCCTGAAGCGTTCAACGGCAAAGCTACTTCATTTCCTCCACCAAGAATGTTTTGTTATCTTTTGCTCTGCATAGAGGGGCCACGCCAACATTGGCACCCCAGCGCACATGCTTCAAGAATGAGTTCCAACCACAGTGAGTGACGAACCCGCCACTGAGTTATGATCAGTACAGCACCTGTGGGGCCCATGTTTTCACCACGTATCCTCTATCTTTTGTCCTCGCAAGACCCTTCCGGCAAGAATGACTCTATGCCCGGATCAGCTACTGCTAAGTTGTGCAGTGTCTCATCGTTCGGTGGTGGATTACGCACCACCCACAAAAAACCTAACTCCACTTCTCTCTAACCCAATTGCAATTTCTTTTAACTGTTTTGTATAGAACATCCCGAGGCTTCCAAAACATAAAAAACACTACGCTTTGACTCGGTTGAGAGTCGAGCCAACTCAGGCACTGGTGTTTTTCTTTACTACCTTCACTCTTTTCACTCACCACTGGGCCTATACAATATACAGGTGGCATGGTCACGCTGGTGCACATTCTCCATCACTAGAGCTCTGTAAGACCTTTCTTTAATAATTTAAACGAGTTTACGATAAGCCCTGCACATTTTGTCAATGTGATGGCAGTGTCCATGAAGCACTGATACACAGTAGCCTCACGGTCAAGCATGGCTTCTGGCATGTCTTTTGCAGGGAAGGACGGCGAGCCAGGGACATGTAATTTCATGTCATCCATCTCTTTCAAGCTCTGTAGTGCTTTTATGAATAGTGGGGAAGTAAACAAAAACAGCAAGGCCGTTGTGCCAGAGGTGAAGTAATAGTAGGTGGGATATGAGACTTGACGAGACTTGGAATGAAGCGTTGCAAAAGAAATCGATTATAAAGCTTTGAGTGTTGAGTGCTTGGAGAGTTGCAAGAGGGTTGGTGGAGACTAGTGTTATTGAGTGTAGCAAGCTGGTAATAAGGGCAGGGAAATCCTTTGGAGAAGAGAAAAGCATTTTGAGGGAGAGCGACGGGTGGGAGGTGGTGGAAGCTGATGGAGGGTGTGGCCGTGGAGACGACGGCTATATAGTCGTCAGTGACGGCGGTTTCGAATGGTGCAGTGGGGGATAATGAGAAGATTGAGAAACAAGGGTAGTTGGAGGAGAATGAGTTTGCCTAGCTCAACCATGGTCACTAGGTGACCCCTTCCAGGAGAGGGATATAGAACAATGGCGTCCTCCATTTAGATTTAGATTTTGAGTTGAAACTTGAAACTATTTGTGGGGATCAATCACAAGTGCTGCTGAATTTCAAGAACAATCCTCTAGTACTGTATATAGTACGCTAAGTAATTGAGTGATGGGGGTCAGTTATTAAATTATGGTGGAAGAATTGACACACGAACCCATCAGATCAAAGCTTTAATTATCAGAATTATGTGTGTTGTTATCATATAATAAACGGGTTAATATCGTTGTACTGTTCTTGTGTTAAAGATTAATAAACGATGATAGGAATATGAGATCCTAAATTCTCTTAAAAAATTCTTAGAAACAACACATTATGCCACTTAGCTGTCTTGTATCCAATGAGAAGCAGAAACTTCTCTCTAATTGATGAGAAGAAGACTGGTGTAGGACTCAGAACCACAAATGACGATATAGCCATACAGGCTTGGGGTTGGTTCGTTCAACTCATAAATGTTTCTTTTTCATGGGTTTCCCTCGTGAAAATGGCCCCAAAATTGCTGTGTCTCATTAATGCCGCTTTTGTTTTCGTAATCATATGTCAGTCTAAAACTTTTGTTTTTATTTATTTTTAGTATTATTTTTTATAGAAATATAATATTAACAAAAAGGTATATTATTTTAAAAATGATTGAGAATGTTATATTAAATTTATTTGATTAAATTAAAATAAATGGTCATATATTATTTGGTATATTGGTTTAAGTGAAATAAAATGGTAGATATATTATATAGATTCCTGAATTGTCATTCTTGTAATATTATATTTGGATTATTTCTTATCCCTTATATTTGAGATTTTGCTAAAACACTCTAATCATAATTAAAATTTAAATTATAATAAAAAACACCTTCACTCACCCAAACCACTGTCGCCCATCGGGTCGTGGCCATGGGAATGGTCGGCTATACGCGGATCTAGCCGTTTAAGGCTAGATCTGGGGGAGTAGCCAAAATGAAATGTAGGGCAGTCAAAGTTGAAAGGACAATACAATTTTAATTAAAATAAGTACAAGTTTTGTATTTATAAATTCTCATTAACTAATAAATTTATAATGTTCTTAATAAGTTTTCATCTTTTGAAATACTATATAATGACTTCATTATCAATATTATCAAATAATCTTTCCCTATAAGACAATTAGCTATCATTCAACCATTGAACACTATTTTATTCGCAAACGATTCTTCACAAAAATTCATTTTTGATAAGGGTCTTCCACTAGCAGTGGCAACGGGTGAAATCAATGCTAATTTCGTCAACAAATAAACTAATAAAAATACTTTAACAAAAATAAATTAAAGTAATTAAATGAATTGAAATAGTCTTAATGTATATTTTAAAAAAAAAAAAAATAGATCTTACATTTTATACATGACTAAAATTAAATTGATATGTGGAAAAAAATCTATTCAAATTACCAAATATTTGTATAATTAAATCCACATTTTCATAACACTTATAAAACAATTAAATTTAACTCCCATTGAATCAAACATTTTTTTATAACAAATATTAAAACATGTAGTCCCAAGAAAACCCATTCTTCTCGCTTCTCTTAAAAAGAAAAAAAAAAACAAACAAAAAAAAAACACAAAATCAACCAATTACATGACAAATGAATAAAAAACAAGTTATCGGCTTGATAGGTGAGAGAAAACTATATTGTGTGGATAAAGAAGAGATATTTAAGAAAAAATTTGAAACTTAAGTTGTTGAATTAGTATGGGCAATAGAGAAAGAACAAGTCTGGGAGGTAGGAAAAGAGAAGTTTAGTTTTGACAACCCAAAAGAAAAAAAAGAGATTTTAACTTATTTTAGAATTGAGATTTTTTTGTAATTTATTTTCATAGGGGTAAATTGTAAAACTTGTTAAGAATTTTTAAAACTAAGAGGGTCAAGTGGTCAAGTGGAGCGCCCCCCCCCCCCCCCCCCCCCCCCCCTCCCCCCCCCCCCCCCCACCCCCCCCCCCCCCCCCCCCCCCCTCCACCCCCTTCTTTTATTTTTAATCCATCTATCTCTAGCTAGATTGATGACCAGAAATAGCCAAATGGCCTTAGATCTAGCAAAAAATAGTCAGATCTGTGGTCGTTAACGGCCATGGATTTGGCTAAAAACAGCCACATCCTCGGCCATCTGGTCGTTTTCATCCATCGATAAGACCAGATTTCCAACCAGATTGGTGCACAATCGCCCAAATCCCAGCAAATTGTGTGTCATTCCGACGATGACAATGGCAACCGATGGCCAGTGTTGGTGGCCAAATCCAACCATCTATCTTGGGTAATTTGGTTCAAGCTCAAGGGTAATAATGTCTTAAAAATTTTGTGTATAAAGATAAAATAGTTCATGAATATTCTTGTAAATTGTGTCAAGAACAAGGGCATTATTGTCCAAAATTTTTAATAGTTAGGGGTAAAATTTTAACAAAATTAAGATCTCCAAGTAATAGTAGAATACCTAAGAAAATGGTTGTGTTCAAATTACTACCTATATAACCAACAGTGATTACTACTGGTATTAGAGGATTACTAGAATATTTTATTACTTGACAACCAAACATGATAATATTAATGAGTCTTTTTGGTACATTGTTTGAAATAATATTCTATTCTAATAGGATAGGATATGATTTAATCAAATATGATATGATTTTGAGAATGTGTTTGGAACATTTTTTGAAAACATTTTTGGAAAACATTTAGATTATTTTTTAACCTCTACATTTGTTAATTTAGCTAAACATCTCCCAAATTTTTTTTTTATAAATTAACAAAAATACCCACAACAGACTGTCGAAAGCCGACCACCACCGTCGAACAGTGGTCGACAATTGTCAGAATGGTGTATGACTGGCTAGATTTAACCAATCGTGCGTCGATCTGGTCTTTTTCAACTAGATCCATCATATATACAACTAGATCTATAGTCATAATCTGGCTATCATTAACGGTCAAATTGATTTAGCTATTAATAACCAAATCTCTAGTCATCATTAACAACCAGATTGATTTAACCATTAACAACCAAATCTCTAGTCATAGATTTGGCTGTTAACAAAATAACTTACATTTCTTTTAATAATTTCAACACCAAAATATATATTTCTAAAAGTTAAAAACTTATCCCATGTTACAACCTCTTCGATACAAATCTATAACTTGGAAGAGAATAAGATAATAAGGCGGTGAGGTAGGCAAATGCTAATTATTGAAGCAAAAGAGGAAATGTGGTAGGTCTACAAAGGGGAACGACTTTTCAAAGCTGTAACCTGTAATTAAACCATTAATTGAAGAGCCAAATGAAATGCATCTCTTCTAAGGAAGAAGAAAGAATTTGACAATTAAGCAGAAACTAAGTAGCAACTCTGCAACACATATTGGGTTAGGTGAGAATTGGGATTCACCCTTAATAGAAAAATAAATGTAGAGAAAACCAATATCATCTTAATCGATACATAAAATAATGGTCCGAACTACAGGTTTAATAGAATTGGATGACCCAACAACGTAACTCTACCGCACGTATATGTTCGGTGAGAATATGCAGTAGAATAATATTACACATACATCATTCTCATATAATATTTCTCATACAATATTATGTGGTAAGATGTGATTGGGTGAAAGTTTAATTTTAACTTTAAATTAGCCAATCATATCTTACTATATAATATTGTATGAAAAATATTATATAAAAATGATGTATATGTAATATTAATCTATACAGTATGGCTACTTATTTAACACCACAGAATTGTCAATAGAAATTCAATTATTATCTAGAAGCTTTGTAGATATGGTATAATCACAATGGCACAAGTTTCTATGAGCCTACAAAAGAGGATCTCCAGGCTGAATCAATAAATGATCTCAAAATGGGCTTTTCCTTCGATAGAAAATAATGAATAAGGGCCACTACTTTGTTGAGTAAGCCCCATCTTCAAGAAATTGATCATGAGGAGATGAGGGCTCAAGAAGATCAACGTTGAAAAGGAAGAATAGCCATTGAAGACTAGGAACATACGTACTGCCCTGCCCTGCCCTAGAAAGTCTAAATCTTAGAGATGATAATGAAAATCAATGATGTAGTTAACGAAATTGTCTCTTTTATTAATAAATTAATAAATACCCTTATAATGTGTAATTCTAAATCATTTTCATACAGGGGGATAATAGTTTTATTAACTGCTTCTGAGTAGTTTAATAGGGATTCTTAGATGTATTATTCAACAGGTTCTAAGTTCGAGTCTATCCTTGGTTACTAATAGGGATAGTCACTTAAACTCTTACCTTATCGGTATTCAGGGTTCTGAGAGATTAATTGAGATGTGGTAAGTTGGCCTAGACACCTCCGATCATCGAAAAAAAAAAGATAATAGTTTTATTTTTTTAATTGGATGGTACCATCACTATATTTGCAAAATTAATGAAGTGATGAAACTGTCTATACGTAATTTTGTGTCTTTCAACATATAGATGAGACTTATTTCAAGTTGCGTTTGGGCTTCCTTGTTGCCAACCCAATAACTCTAACCATATCCCATTGAAATTAGATTGAATAAAGTTGTCGTCTTCAGGATCCATAACAATAAGATTTTTAATGAACAATTACACTTAGAAATTTGTTTGATTATCCTATTTAATAACACCAACATGCATGGTTAATGAAGGAGAAAACAAAGGAGACATGAGAGAAGCGATTAGAGAGTTCACATGTGACTACAGAAAGAGGAACCCGTGAACATGCACTGATTTATAACGAAAGCAAACAAAGCACAGCATTTCGAGATCCGACAGCACTACATTACCCTATTTATGATGAGAACGACACTTTGGATTCTTCACTCATCCATCATCTTTTAATATCAATAGATTGAGACCCGTGACTTCTAATTATCAGAAAATGATGGGGTCACCAACCGTATGAACTTATCAAAGCTATCTTTTTCTAAATTATTTGGAGTCCACATTATTCTATGTTTCTATTTTAGATAATCAGGGTGTTTGGACCAGTTTGTGTGTCTCAACTAATTCCTGGAGTCCATTGGACACTCTATAAGCCTAAAGAACCATACAAACTATAATATTATTATGGTAGGTGGTCTCAAGGTTTAAATCCAAAAACTCAAGAAAAGGAGCAAGCCTCCTTGACCAGTAGGCTAACCCTACCTCAACTAATCATCCAGGTCCATTGAGCACCCTATAAGCCCAAAGGACCAGGTAAGCTACAATATTATTATGGTAAGTGACTCTAAAGTTTAAACCCAAGAACTCAAGAAAGGGAGCAAATCTCTTTGACGGATAGACCAACCTCTTGGGGTTTATTATTCTGTGTTTTCAATGTTGAGGAGATGCGCAACATTCTTATGCACATCTCAATTTCAAGTCTCTAAATCATGAACTCAGTAAAAAGTTCTCTTTAATGCTAAATACTCATCTCTTGATTGGCATGCATCAATAGAAAGTTTTCTTTTAAAAAGACATATCAAAGTAATTGGAAAAATACATAGATATAAAAAGTATATAAGTGTGAATTGAACATGCTTTACTATCATAGTAATTTGAATTTATTATTGATTTGAGAGAGATCAATGAAGACTCAGAATCCATAACGAAAGCTTCAAAGTTTTAGAAACAGATTCCCAAAAGCATGTTGAAAGAACACTAAATAAACTTGATAATGATCTCTGCACCGGCCTCTTCACTTCTTTGATTGTGAAACCCTTCTGATCAAAACCATGAAACAAAGCACCCGGTAAAGCACAAAGAATCCAATCAAGAAATAAATGTTTGTCCACCTCTGCCTCTCATGGAGTCCTCTCTTCTCCAACACATCTCCTCCTGTCACCATGCACGTGCTGTTCTCTTCGTACCAAATAAAGCACCTTGACGAAAGGCAAGAATACTCATTGATAAGGAGAGCGTCGAGGGCATATTTATACATTGAAAAGAAGTACATGAAGAGCCAATACTTGGGCAAACTGTCTTTTGAGATGAAGTAGCCAGAGAAGAGAAAGAAAGCACCGAGAAGTATTGTTACAAGTGAAGTTCCGGCGATGTAATTTGGTGCTAGAGAGCTCAAGAAGAGAACAAAAGAATTAGCCATTATAACTATCACCCAAATGACCAAAACAAAGTAAGCAAAAGCTTGCCATGAACCACAAAGCCCCACTAAGAAGTAGACCGAGAATGAGTATATGACTGCAACTGCAAGCAAGTATGGCAAAAAAACAAGAGTATTTGCAATGAGATAACTCGATAGCCGGTAAACCCCACTTGATGTTTCTCGCAGTAGAATTTGCCTTTCATTAATGAAGATCGGAAGAGTTTCAGTTGTTGAGGAGAGAAGGAAAGTGAGAGTGAAGGCAAAGAGACCAAACCTCTTCTCTATCCCTTGCTTATCATATCCCATATTGATGTAGATTGTTCCTAGAACAAGACCTACAATAAGAGCTTCTAATGTGTTTGTCAATAGCAGCTGTCTTGTTCTGTAAATAATCTTCCAAGACCTATTATATAGAGTGCAGATTTCTTGGATCCTTGAGCTTCTATATCTGATATTTTTCACTTCATGATCAAAAGAAACAGAATTAAAGGCAGAATCCTTAGGTGATGAAGGGAGAGGTGGTGGTGTAATAGATTTATAACTATCCTGGAGCTGGTTTAGTATTTCCATGGTATATTCAAGGGCGTTAAGTTGAGGGGGAACAGTAAAGCCATTGGAGAGTAAGAATGTTTGTAGGGAAGAAAGTGTGCCATGGTGCACAACACTCCCTTTTGATAGCATGAGAATTCTATCAATTGTAGAAAGGATCTTGAAACTTGGTTGATGTATGGATAAAACCACAGTGCGGTGGCGTGAAATAGCGATGGATTTGAGGATCTGCATCACGTTGCAAGCTGAGCTGCTATCGAGCCCTGAAGTCGGCTCATCAAGAAGCAAAACAGCAGGGTCATGGAGGAGACTGAGGCCTATGGAGACTCGTCTACGTTCTCCACCTGATAAACCATGAGCCAGCCGAGTATTGGCCAAGTGTGTTAACTTGAGCTCCGCGAGAAGAGTTGAAACAATGGTATCAATATGGGATGGATTAGGAACAAGAAGGCGGGCTGAAAAGGCAAAAGTTTCAGAGACAGTGAGCGAGGGGATGCATGCATCATGTTGAGGGACATAAGCGGAAAGCTTGCGGAACGAAGAAGGGTTGATAGGGGAAGAATTGAGAAGGAGAGTGCCATTAGTGGGTGAAATTCGAGCAGCTAAAATGTCAAGGAGAGTGGATTTTCCTGCTCCACTTGGACCAACAATGGCAAGGATTTGAGATGGATAGGCAGTGAGTGAGACATCACGCAGAATGTAAGATGGAGGTGATGATGTGCAAGCTTTGTAAAGGAAGGAGGGAACAATGGAGGAACTTGATTTGATATAGGAGATTGAGGAAGCTGTTAATTTGTAAGTTTTGGGTGGAGATGCTAGTGGCGGTGGTGACTGGTCTTCCATGGAGGACGAAGAGAAAGTTGAGGAGAGAATAAACTTGGGATAGAGAGAGAAAGATGAAGAGAGGTTTGTTGAAGAAATTTTCCATGAGTATAGTGTTGATGGAGGGATAAGAAGTAGAATTAAAAAGTTCTGGGGGTGCCATATTGGAACTAATATTAAAAATTAATTAGTACATAGACATGCCAAAATAGAAATATTACTAAAGCAAATATTCGATAGAGTTAAATAAAATTTAATTAAGAGAGAGAGAGAGAGAGAGAGAGGACAAAGAATGGTTTTAGATTAGTGAAGGTTAAGGGTTGATGAGAAATTGGGCAAAATAGATAGGGGTATTCAAAAGAACCGATTGGAACTAGAACTGACGGGTATCCGGCATTTAGTTTCGGTTTCTACCCATAACCGACTGTCAACGGGTAGGTTCTGGTTTCAAATTTTTGGAATCGTTACTGTACAGTTTCGATTCCGGTTCCTATAGTTAGGAACTGGAATCGGGATCCGAGACCAATTTAAAATAAAATTAAAGAATAGGGGGTTAATAAAATCTTTTATAGAAAAAGTAATGTGAATACATTTATATTTATACTTCATAACATTTAAAGTAATTAGTTTGACATTTGAGAATTTACCTTTACAAAGTAATGGAGTTTATAATTTGTAATTTTATTTTTGTTAACAAGTGCCAGGTGGGGGGATATTTGTAAAATTTTAAGGGTTTATTTGCCATTTTAAAAACTTTTGAGGGTAATTGAATTTTATAGGATACCCAGAATCGGAACCGGAACCATTGTTACAGGTTTTGGTTTTGGGTATCTATGGTTCTAGTTTTTTTGAAAAATACAGGATATCTGGAACCGAACACCCCTAAAAATAGAGGAATGGCGTCTGAGAATCATGTAATTATTAGAAGACAAAAGACATGATATACTCACTCACCAATCACACCATTCATTCACGAGCTCACAGTTCTCTCTGTGTCTCTGGAGATTTGGCCTATCTTAGAGTTGACGATGACTATGAGATGAGGTTTGCATTAAATAGTTGCCAGTCCGTGAATTCTTCAGTGCCATATACATACAAGAGCTAGCATCACCATCATGCATGAGAATGAGATCTCAACTTGATAAGATAATTTACAAATCAACTAGATTAACTAGATCACTGCTGCACTACTACTATATAGTAACAAAAGCTAGCCAATTTTTCATAAGATAATGGATAAAAAGAAAATTAGAGCAGAGAATTGAAACCTGGCTATATGTTGTAATCTATCTAGGAAGAAGAAAATTCAGTTGTAACTTTTTTATTTGAGTAGTTCTCTGAATATTTACTTAATTAATGTGTAGTGATTATAGAGACATATGCTTTAGGAATGAAGTAATAGTGTTTTAAAAGAATCATTATTGCGTGGCTTGATAATAACATAAAAAATGCAGTTCTAACATGATCTTTAAGTTTAAGTCCTTCTAATGGTAAAAGATCAAGAGAAAAATCTAACATAGTCTCTTAAGTTCAAGTTCTCATTACCTCTAATAAGAATGATCCTTGAAGCTTTTATTCGATCTATAGTTTTAGAATCTTGGAAGATTAGTTGAGGTGCAGATAAATTGATCCAAACACCCCAGTCTTAAAAAAAAAAAAAAAAAAATTCTCAAGCATAAATACAAACTGTTACCTATTGGTTAAATTATTTTGAAATGGGTACACCTCAAAGAGAGAGGTTCGAGCAACATTTAGGTTCAAGATTCTAAAACTAGGCCCTGGTTTGGAGAGGCTCTCACTATCTATAGCCTGTGAAAATAATGTATATTAAGTTGGGCCTAATCTAATGGTAGGCTACAGGCCCAAAAATTCAAAACCTTCCATAAAGGCGGGCCAAAAAGTCAAAGCAGTGACAACTATGTTTGGTGTAACCAAACTCTAGATCCTATCCAGTGGACCATATATCAGAAGACAGAAGTCATCATCCCTCTAACTCTTTAACCATTGGATACTACTTTTGTGGCTTGAGAATAAAGAAAAAGAGAGAATTTGTTTTCAGAAAAGAAAAGGATAATAAGGCATTTGGCTTGATTCCAACTACTGAAACGACAGCGCATAGGCTTCACTTTTTTAATTCTGCTTTCTTAACCTCAATAAACTGAATCCATTTATAAATCATATGAAAATACATTGAAACTCGTATAAAATTATTAATCAATCATTTTAACGAAGAAACTTATAGATAAGTAGGGCCACAGATTCTTCTTCACGTTTTAAAAAAAGCAAAAACCACAAAGAGGGATGGCACCACCCACGACACTCTAGAACTCCTCATCATCATAACCAACATCATCATCATCATCTTCCACTTTCTCTGCCACGTCATCTGCGATATGATCCTCCAGCGCATCAGCACCCTCAGCCAAAGCTAGTCCACCAACAACTCCAGCCACTGCACCCACAGCCAATCCCGTCCCCATCCCACCAAATTTACTCTTTTTCTCCTCCTGTTGTCCATAATACCCTCCACTTGCCTGACCATACGTTGTTGGTGGAGCATTGTACCCGCCGTAGGGATAACCGCCTGGTGGTGGAGCAGTTGAATAGTATGGATTTGGTGGCGGTGGTGGTTGAGCGTAGGGGTAACCGTAGGACGGCGGAGCAGAGTAGTCTCTGGATCCTTGTGGGGGGACCCCATAAGGAGCTGCGTAATACGCATCTCGTGGAGCATAGCGGGGATCAATGATCGTTACCTTAACCTCAACTTTTCCGTGAGGCCTCCCAGATGGTCGCCTGAGAGTCAAAGTACGGGTAACACGCTCACCGGCGCCGGTTTCATCAAGAACTTCTTTGAGCTTGAGGCGAGCGGAGCCGATCAGCTTCTTGGTAGCCTCCTCGTCGCCAGCGTGGACTATGTCGATGAAGAGTGTGGTTTCACCGTCGACGGGGCCAGGTAAAGAGATGGTAAGTCTCTCGTCCCAGTGGGGACAGGTGTCACCCTCTTCGTCGACCTTGGTAGAGGACTTGTAATTAGGATCAACCCAAACGACAGCGTATGGCCTGATGGGGCCGTAGCGCCAGTTGACGTTCTTGAGGTCTTTGGCTGAGGAGATGATGACCTCTACTTGGTAGCGAGAAGCCATTGAAAAGGATAAAATGGGAATTGAAAGTTGAGAAGGAAGAAGTGCGTTGGGAATATTTAGGCTTGCTATTTTTGATTGGTATTTATAGGTTTCAATGGAGGGTAAAATAAGCTTAGAGAGTAAGCATTGTATCTTTAATTCGAAAAGTTAACTGACAAATGGCGGTTTTAACTAGGGAAGGGCTACCGAGAGAATTTGAAGTTACTTGAAATAGGCGTATCCTGTGCATGTGATGGACTTTAGCTTCTAGATGCCAAGCTACACGGGATGAACGCGGTTCTAATTTTATTTTTAGTTCTGGGACCGTTTAAATATGATCAGTCGTTAGTCCAAGTGCTATTTCTATCCAAAGTTCCAACTTCCAAACCCGTTACTCAGTTGACCGGTTGATGCACGGTTTCTTTTAGGCTCCAATTAATAATTATTAAAGACTGCTGCTACTATTTGTAGACATTAGGACAATAATTTTACCAACAAATACAACGTAAAAATGTGCTTCAAGGCATCAAATCATTTTTGGAAAACTCCGATTATCATGCACCTTTTCAAACCAAATTAGCTTTGACCTTCGGACAAGAGTACCTAGAAGCAACCATAATCCCTTTCGTTCTAAACAGTGAGGGAAATATTATATTATATATGTTTTATGAGTATAAATAATTAATATGTTTGATTGGAAGGAATAAAAAAAATTTGGGAGACCCATTTACTAAATTGCCCTTTTTTCAATATTATTTAGATTATTATTTTTAACCCCTCAACATTTGAGAATTTAGCTAAAACACCCTAGCCACAATAAAAGTTTAAAATTTAACAAAATACTCCTAGTCACCCAAGCGATTGTCAGCCGACGGTGGTCGAAAGTGGCCTGAACAGCGCACAATCGACTGAATCTGGCCAGTTGTGTGCCGATCTAGTCATTTCCTACTAGATTGATGACCAAAAACGACCAGAGCTAGAATAGATGTGGCCGTTAACGGCCATAGATTTTTCGACCACATCTGGCTGAACGTACGCCATTCTGGTGACTTCTAACGACGACCGACGATGGTAGTCAGCAGTCGACAGTCGTCTTAGGTGATTGGAGGTATTTTGTTAAATTTTAAACTTTTATTGTGGCTGAGATATTTTAACAAATTCTCAAACTTTTATGATAGATTACCAGAATAATCTTTTATTACCGCTAATCAAACGACCCCTAATGAGTGTCTCATTTGAGAAACTGTAAATGCTAAAATTTACAATTGAATTGAAGACATAATCTTGTGGGGCAAGCCACTAACAACCTTGATGGACCTACAGGAGATCTTCTTGCGTCTATGAGAGAGCTTTAGCGATGCGAGGGAGTTGAGGTAGATGATTGGTTAGATAATACAAGAGCTAGAGCTTAGGGGCGATTTTTCCCAATACCTAATGAGAGGGCCAACCTTCGTTTATATAGTGAACCTAAGGGGTTCAAATCCTAGTAGGACTCTAATTCCTACTTGGTAGGGGGTTCTCTTTTCAGGAAAAGATTGGATTTTTTGCCTTTACCAGTCTAGACTTTCCTCTTTGAGTGAGATACAAGATCTTGTTAAAAGAGGAATTTGACCAGGATTTTGATCCTTATTATAGACTTCTATGAGCGAATGGGCTGGACCCAGTTCATCTTAACTTGGAGATGACCAAACTCATAGAGTAGGCAGTTCCCAAGGTATTCTAAGCGTGGGCTCAACCGAGATTGGGCCAAGACTCTGGGTCGTCACATATTAACGACGTTATTGGACCTCGTTAGGTCCAATATGAATTTTGACCCATACAGAAACTAAAAAAGCTTTGGTTGTGACTATAAAAATTAAATTTTTGGGTCAACCAGATTAGTGCTCATGGACTTTTGTTAATTTAGAGTTTATAATTTTAATAGCTTTCGTGAAAGTTTTGTTTATATCCAGGTCAATATTATTTGAAGATTATATAAAGGTTAGGCTGTAAAAGAGCAAGAAGGCAATGCTATCTATGGAGGGCAAATTTGTAAAGCCAAAATCACACCCTTCACGAGCCAATATTCTGTTAAAAACAAAAACGATCTGTCAAAGTAAGAAAGGCAAGTTACAAAGCTTATGAAGTGGTTAAATTTCAGTGGCCCAATATTTTACCATTTCTTATTGGTTTATGGCAGATGGTGTTTGAGTAACTTTTTAGTCCCTATGTTTTTGGTCTACTAACATCAAGGACATATTTATTTTTTACCAACTGTTGATGCTTGATTTTGACACCAACTAATCGCATGTGGGAAATGCTGAGCGGACTCAGAGATCTCACGTGTATATGGGGGTATTGGATTGAGTAAGAGATGAAGAACAATGTTTAAAGTGGCTCGGATGCTTAAGTAAACGACTCATACGTCCACTAATATTGTATTAATATATAAGATTAGGTCACGTTCAGCGAGCTGATTTATAGTTTCGAGAGTACAACTGGATACAAGAGAGAGAGAGAGAGAGAGAGAGAGAGAGAGAGAGAGAGAGTATGCTATTTCAGAGAAAAATTAGCTAATCCCACAAACGGGAGAGGAGTCCTCTATTTATAGTGGAATGAATTGAGGTAATGATTACTGAATCTGTGAATGGGTCAGATTGTCGTGCAAATCCTTCTTTGTGTCCTGTTGCTCACCTGCTCGAGTGATTTCCTCGACTTCCGTAGGGATTGGACACGTGGACTGTTACCAGCCTTTTGCAAATCTGGCGCATACCCATTGCACTGGTAGGAGCATGCTGCTTACGTCAACATGCGATGTGACTCCATCTGAATGGTTGTAAAACCTACCTAAGCTCCGACCGCCCATGCTAACAAGGTTCGACGTTAGCCCTTCTTTTTCAAGCATAACAAAAGTCCCCTAGTTTTTAAGGTTTGAGGATCGAACCTTTAGAACTACACAATTATGCCTTGATTTGATGTGTGTCGAATGGACACTGGTCGATCCGACCTAGTTGCAAAGAGGTCGCGAAAAACATTTCTATGCAAGCAACTTGAAATGATCTTCCTTAAGGTCCGCGACCTGTTCCAGACCTTATTCAATGCCATAACGATGATTCTGGTCTTGACCAAGGTTCACGACCTGATTACACTCAACATATTTTTTGCTGAAAGCAAAGTTACGTTGCTTCGCAACTGACACATGACAATGGCAAAGAGTCACATCGCTTCGCAACTGGCACACGATGAGGGCAAAGAGCCCCGTCGCTTCGCAACTGACACACGACAAAGAGTGTTTCACGTAACGACCTCTTCAGATGTTATCCATTGCACTTTTGTACCTGATACATTAAATGAAATACCTTTTGCTCTGACAGACGTGTCCTCCGCTCAGTAAATGCCAGCCATGCGCATTGAATGTGAGCCATGCTGAAACGACATTCCCAATCAGCGCATTAAATGCGGATGTGAGCGCATTTAATGTGGAGGAGAGAAACGAGCCGTCGCTTAAGTGTTTCAACGGAAAGAAACGACGATTTGGTTTCTCGAAGC
Organism: Pistacia vera; assembly: GCF_008641045.1. Classification (NCBI taxonomy): domain Eukaryota; kingdom Viridiplantae; phylum Streptophyta; class Magnoliopsida; order Sapindales; family Anacardiaceae; genus Pistacia; species Pistacia vera. Next base: position 55,553 of record NW_022196555.1, on the reverse strand, counting down.
ATGACGGTCACTCTTCCCCGTTGATCAGTGACACGTGGTCGCGATCAATGGTGAGATGCGATTTTCGCTCAAACGTTGTTTGACTTCGTGAAAGCCAAACGCCACTTCCTTCACTATAAAACCCCAGGCTCTCCTCAGGTAATGTCACAATATTCACTTCTTCAGAGAGAGCAAGAAACTTTCGTGAGCCTTGATTTTATGTCTTTCAGATTGGTGCGCGCTTGACACTCAGAGTAGGAGGTTTAATCTTCATACTCAAGAGGTAAGGATGGTTCCTCGGCCACTTTATTTTTTCTGTTTTTGATAGTTGCCATGCGGTGACAGTAAGTGTTTGCCAGTAGTTGATCAGAGAATAAACTTTCTCCTAGGGTTTAAGCCATTGGGGGTGGCTCAAGGATTCTTTTAGGGTTTTTCTAAGGTTTAAGGGAGGAAGCATTTATTTTTTCCTCCACGTCATCATACGAAACAGTGTACAACGACTGAGTGATTCTTTCATGCCGCTTTTTTCAGACCACAGAAGTATAGGCCCTTTAGAGACCAGGACAGATGAGGGAACTAGCTCGCCGGTGCAGGATGCTCAAGCGGGTCCCTCTCAGGAGATTCTATCGATAATCACTGTTGAGGAGATTCAGAAGGTGGTAGACCAATACGCTTTCAGCGTAGAAGTCTTCCAACATGGGACGTACATAGCTCAGAATCCGCTAGAAGGAATGGCGGCGATCTCCGAGAAAATTTTTAAGAGTGGAGCGTTGATCCCTTTCCACCATTTCGTTAGGTCGGTCCTCGATCACTTCGGGATCGCACGACTACAGCTTACGCCGAATGCGTATATGATAGTTGTGGTTATATATATCGCATACGACGAGAACGGTTTGGGTGAGCTAACCATGCTAGAGTTCGGTTGCTCGTATTATCTGAAGAAGAGTAAAGACAAGGATTCCTTCTACCTCTCGAAGCGATCTATGATCGAAGCGGGAATACACAGTTATCCCAACAATGTCGGGGCATACGAGACGAAGTTTTTCTTCTTTCAATATGATGGCATTTACCAATTTAGGAAGTCGAGTAGGTTTTACTTCCTACGACTTGGCAAATTTTACTTCCTTTAATTTTCGCTAATGAGCTCTTTGTTTCTTCGCAGTTAACAAGACGACTAGGTTATCGACTCTCGAGGATCCTGACAGAATCACTGCATTGGGCCTTTTGCCTGAGGAAAGTCGTGACGTGAGACAACTTGTGACAACCTCGAACTTGAGGAGATACGGTTTCTTCAATCCCGAAGCGACCTTAGAGACCATACCGAGTAAGCACCATAACCTTAGCTTGATTTGTTATTTGCATGCAGCGAACTGTTTGACTAACGATGTTCGCATGCAACGACCATGCCTCCTAAGGTGTCCAAGTCGCTGCGACCAAGACAATTCTCCTTTCCCCAGGTTAGCGTTATCAGACCAGCCGAGGCAACTCCCAATGGTCCCCCTATCGGAGGGACACCGATGGGTGCGCCGGTCTGACCTGCAGGTGTTGCTCAACCTACGGTTGCTTGCCCCAAGCAGAAGACAATGGCCTAGAAGTCCAAAAAGAGGAAGCAGCTCCGGGTTGAGGAGTTTGAATCCGAGCCAAAGGGTCTGGGCGTTCAGCTTGAGAGGTCGCAGACTTTCTAGGCATATCACTTAGGAGGGCGTCCCGGGGGCATGACTGGCGTTACCATTGCCTTGGGGGGTCCGCGAACGAGGCAAAGTAAGGCCACGGATCCTGGGAGGAGACCAGGCAAGGAACCAGTAGGCTAGATGCTACATGCTGTGGGCACGGGCATAGGCACGCCTGTACTGGACTCTAATGGGCAACTTCCGGAGCATTTGCAGCCAGTGGTTTTCACCCTACTGGAGTGCTAGCTCGCGAAAGCGTTCAAGCAGTTCGTGGCTGCTAATCCCATGGATCTGATGTCCACATCCTTTCAGCACCTGAGCTAGGTAAAATGAACTGTCCTCGACGAGGACTTTTTCATATTTCCTTGCTTTTTTCAATAGAAAGGAAATTAACCCTTTACTCTATTCGTTACGCAGGCGCTGCTCGCCCTGTACTTGTTCCTGTAGAAGGTCCAGTTGGGGGCTGCTGAAGGGCTGGTTGAGCTGAGAGAAGAGAACGTGCGACTTAAACAGGACTTAGAAGCCACACAAGCAGAAAATGACCTGTCCACCATTCAAGCGAATCAGTATCTGTCTAAGAGGAACGTTGCACTTCGCTTGGTGGATTTTCAAAAGGCCGAGCTAGAGAAACGAGGAGAGAAAGTAAAGGAGCTCCAAAGGATAGTGGCCATACTTAACAATGAGGCTGGCAAGAAAGAGCTGGAGTTACGGACAACCTTCGAGTAGGCCTTGCGAGTAGAGAAGGAAAGGGTGCAGCTATGGGAGACCACCAAGAAGCAGAGATAGGTGCTTGAGGCTGAACTCCAATTCACCCAGGGTTGCATCACTTCGCTGACCAAGAATTGGAGATTGAGAGTAGGGCTGCCGACTGGACGATCCAGTCCATCTATGCCCTTCGGTCGAAGAACCCCACCATCGATCTGACCGACCTCCCCGATGAGTACCAGACTATTATTACCTTCATGACGCGGGCCAAGGATGAGGAGGCAACTCGGGGATCTGATCTGGAACAGGAGCATCTGAAGTATGTCCAGAGAAGCCTGCGCCCGAGTAGGTGATTGGCGACCTCCCGAAGATACTGAGGTCGTGCCTCCAGGACCTGGGGATGAGGATCAGTGATTGTTTGTGCTTTCGTACTGTCTTCCCTATGCTCGCTTACATGTATTTACTATAAGATCAATAAATAAAGACATTTCTTTCTTAATTCTTTGTGAGTACTTATAATTTTTCGTACCCCACAAATGTTACACATGAGGTCGCTTTCTAACTGTTTACAATAGTATTTATGCGGACAGTATTTATGCGAACAGAACTATATACATACGGGAAAAGATATTGAAAAGGAACTTTTATTTTCAAGTCTTGAGAAAAGTTAAGTCTTTACAAGAGAATTGAAAAGAAATGAGTTCGGAATTACTGATAATATGGGCAGAGATGTTCAGCATTCCAAGCTCATGGTACTTCGGAACAGTTTAACCTTTTGAGGTAATAAGTTCCCAGTCTTATCATTTTGGTAATGCGGTACGGGCCTTCCCAATTCCGCCCCAATACTCTTGCATTCGGTTCTCTTGTACCGAGAAGGACTTCCTTCAGGACAAGGTCGCCGACCTTGAAGTCTCTTCTTCTAACCTTAGAGTCGAAAAACCTTTTCGCGTGCTACTCATAGGCTGCTATTCTTAGCTGAGCCTTGCTGCGATGTTCTTCAACTAAATCCTGACTTACACGCATAAGCGCCTCATTGTCTGTTTCATTGAACAAGTCTCTCCGAAGTGAACCAGTTCCTATCTCCATATGGATCATCGCCTCGCAGTCATATGCTAGCGAGAAGGGTGTTTCTGAGGTAGAGATTCTCGAAGTTGTCTTGTATGCCCATAAAAATTCATGGAGGTCGTCGGCCCAATTTCCCTTGGCAACGCCAAGTTTGGCTTTCAGAGTGTGCTTGATGGTCTTGTTGATAGCTTCAACCTGACCATTTGCTTATAGTCTCGTGACTGAGGCAAACTTTTTGTGGATACCCAACTCATCGCAAAACTACTTGAATTCCTCATTATCGAACTACTTTCCATTATCAGAGATGGGGGTATGAGGAATCCCATAGCAGCACACAATGTTCTTGAAGACGAAATCCTTAAGCTTTTTGGTGGTGATCGCGGCCAAAGGCTCCGTTTCGACCCACTTGGTGAAGTAGTCCACCGTTACCACCGCATACTTGACTTCCCCTTTACCAACTGGCACGGGTCCAATTAGATCGATTCCCCATGTGGAGAATTGCCAAGGGCTAGTCATGGTTATCAGCTGGTGGGAAGGAGCTCGCGGTATGTTCGTGAACCATTGGCACTTGTCACGCTTTTTAACAAAGTTGTAGGTGTCCTCCTGGAGCAAGGGCTAGTAATACCCTTGACGAACAACTTTGTTGGTAAGGGATCATGCAGATGTGTGATTACCATAAATCCCTTCACGTATCTCCCTCATGATGTAGTCTGCTTCCTTATTGGTTACACATCGGAGGAGAGGGGCGCTAAACCCTCGCTTGTACAGTTGATCTCCTATAAGTGTGTAACGAGCAGCTCTAGTTCGTAGGGTTCTTGCCTTGATCTTGTCGTTGGGCAAGGTCCCATCTCGAAGATACTAAATGATAGGAGTCATCCAGGAAACTAACTCAGTCACATTCACGGCCGATTCAGGTGAGCTGATATTGAGGGCCTCTATGAACCGAACATGAATACTCTCTGGCGCATCTGAGTCTAGCGATTAGGCTATCTTTGCCAAGGCATCCGCGATAGAATTATTATCTCTGGGAATCTGCGTGATCTTGAAGTGCTTAAATGGCTCGAGTGCGGCCTTAGCTTTCTTCAAATAGCTGATCATGTTTTCTTCCTTGGCCTGATACTCCCCCAAAATCTAGTTGACAACCAGCATGGAGTCGCTGTGGATGTTGATTGCGGTTAAACCCATTTCTCTTGCCAACCGCAATCCAACGAGCAGAGCTTCATACTCAACTTCGTTGTTGGTTGCTTTGAACCCAAACCGAAGAATGCCGTGAATACGAGTCCCCTCAGGACTTAGGAGGAGAAGGCCTGCCTCGACCCTTTTCCTGTTCGATGACCCATCGACATAGAGGCTCCAGGTCAATAGGTTATGAATGGTTTCCTGGGTGACATCGCTGGCCTGTTGCTCGAATTCCTTGATTGGATGATATGAGAATTCTGAGATGAAATCGGTAACAACCTGCCCTTTGATGGTTGCTTTCGGTTTGTATTGCAGATTGAACTAACTTAGCTCCATGGCCCACTTAAACAACTTACCCGAAGCCTATGGTTTCTGAGGGACTTGCTTGAGTGGGTAACTAGTCAATACATAGATTGTGTGGGCGTGGAAGTAAGGTCGCAACTTTCTGGAGGCTATCAGCAGGGCATAAGCCGATCGCTCCATTTTCGGATACCGCATCTCAGCGTCCAACAGAAGAGGTGGCTTTCCGAGGTGCTCTTTAATGCTCTGGAATGCCTGTTCGCACTCGGGAGTTCATTCAAATTTCTTGATGGCCCTGAGTATATTAAAGAATGGTAAGCAGCGATCTGTTGCCTTCGATATGAAGCGATTGAAAGTCATTATTCGCCCATTGAGACTCTGAATCTGTTTTCAGTTGGTCGGGTTTTTCATATCGAGGAGAGCTTGGATTTTCTCGGGGTTGATCTCTATTCCCCTCTGATTAACCATGTACCCTAGGAATTGTCCTCAAGATACTCCGAATGAGCATTTGGGAAGATTGAGCTTCATTCTGTACTTTCGGAGTATGCCGAACATCTCAGCGAGATGTGCTATGTGATCAGAAGTAACATGCGATTTGACCAGCATGTCATCAACATAGACTTCCATTGATTTCCCGATCTGTTCGGAAACATCCGGTTAATCAATCCTTGGTAAGTTGCTCCAGCATTTTTTAGGTCGAAGGGCATAACCCTCTAACAATATAACCCCCAATTTGTAACAAAGGAGGTATGCTCTTCTTCCGGTGCGTACATTAGAATCTGATTGTATCCCGAGTAGGCATCCATAAAACTCAGCAGCTCATGCTCGGAGGTGGCATCAACGAGCTGGTCGATCCTTGGCAAGGGAAAGCTGTCTTTCGGACAGGCTTTGTTGAGGTCGGTGAAGTCAACGTACATCCGCCATTTGCCGTTGGGCTTCTTTACCAAAACCGAGTTAGTAACCCAACTCGGGTAGAGCATCTCCCGGATGGATCTATTTAGAAGGAGATTATCTATCTCAACCTTCAAGGCTGCATATCGCTTCGGATCCATTGCTTTTCTCTTCTGGCAGACCGATTTGGCCTCACTATCGATATTCAAGGCATGGTAAATGATAGTCGGGCTAATCCCGACCATGTCGGCATGTGTCCATACGAACACATCGATGTTTTCCTTGAAGAAGCTAGTCAAGTCGCTGGCAAGCTGGGGGTTGAGATTACTTGCAATTCTTAACACTCGGCTTGGCTCGCTTTGGTCGATTGATACTTCGGACAGGTCCTCAACCGGCCCACTGGAAGGGCATTCCTGGATACGAGGATCCAAGTTATCCTTCACTAGACCAGAATGTGGTTCGATCCAGCTGATCGCCATTGCCTGTTCGGGGATGCCAGGTAGTATACCTTTTCCTTTGCACGTCATCTGGACTGCCCTTACATAGCAGTCGCGAGATGCGCGTTGAGATCCGCTAACTCCCCCTATCCCCATCGAGGTGGGGAACTTCATCTTTAGATGGTAGATCGAAGTGACTGCTTTGAAGTTTCTCAATAGAGGTCATCCCAAGATGCCATTGAAAGTGGACGGCCAGTCCACTACTAAGAACCCAGTGATTTTGGTCACCTCGTTAAAGTCATCCAATGTGACCAGAAGTGAGATCCGATAAAACCGTATAGCGGGATGGAGGCAGGCTTCCGATCGACCTCGTCCAGATTCATTCTTTCGAAAGCCCGTAGGAACAAGATGTTCACGGTGCTTCCGTTGTCCACCACCATTCGGTGGACGTCGCAACGCCCTATTTGGGGCGTGACGATGAGAGCATCGTCATGGGGATGATGCAATCAAACTACATCTTTCTCGGAGAAGGTGATTTCCTCTTCTCTGCGAACCTTAGATGGTCGCCGCATCGTGTTCAATACACTGATGGGATCGTGATGGGCTACGCGAGCATAACTTTCTTGGGCACCTTGCGAATTCTCTGCGAGATGTGGTCCCCCAAAGATAATCCTTACGCTGTAGATACCCTTGCAACCACGACGCTTCTTGCCTGGTTCCTCCTGGTTTTTCTCCCGTATGGGAGTAGAGTCATCAACGTACTCTTTGAAGTGCCCTTCCTTGATGAGGTCTTCAATATCTTGCTTAAGGGCTCGACACTCATCGGTGTGATGCCCGTTATTCCTATGATAACGACAGTATTTCTTACTGTTTCTGGCTGAAGGGGGATTTTTCATAGGCTTAGGCTCCCCGAGTAGGTCGGCCTCTTCTAACTTATCGAGAATAGCAGAGACCGATGCATTCAGAGGAGTGTATTGACTCTTGTTGTGATCGCGATAAGGAACTGGGGCGTAAGATTTCTTGGGCTCATACCGCTGCTTCTTTCCTTTTTGTTGATCGTCATTAGCTAGAGCTGGGCATTTGGGACCGGGCCCAAAACCCAGCTCTAAAACCCTGTCCTAGGACCGGTCCTAGGAGGCCTGGTCCCAAAACAGGACCAGGCCTAAGGAGAAGGGCCCAGGCCCTCCACTGGGCCCTCCTCCAAGGCCTGGGCCTGGGACCGGTCCCAGGCCTGGGCCCAAAATTTTTTGTATTTTTTCAATGTAGTCCCCTACCAAATTACATAAAACCCCCTGTTAATTTTAAATAAATATAAATTACGAGGGCTAAAATGAAATTTTACAAAATTTATAAAAAAAAATCTTCCAGGTCTAAAATTTTTATAAAATTTATAAATTTTACCCCTAAAAAATACTAAAAACCCCCTATAAAATTTCGTTTTGCCCAAAAATATAAAAAAATTTGAGGGGGGAAAATGAAATTATCTAATGCCCATGGGACCGGTCCTGGGCCCATGGGACCAGTCCCGACTAGGCCTAGGGCCTGGTCCGGGTCCTGGTTTTTCTCATGGGCCTGGGACCGGTCTCAGGCCCATGAGTGACTGGTCTCATTTGGGACCAGTCCCAAACGGGCCCAGGCCTAGGCCCGCAAGGGACCAGTCCCTTGTCCACCTCTATCATTAGCCTATCTGCGATCAGCCCTCCTATTCTCCCCCCGACCAGGCGCACTGCCCAAAGGACCGGGGTCATGATGATTGAGCGCTGCCACAGAGTTTTCGATGCGAAGGTATTTTTTGGTGAGGCTGTAGAAGCGAGTGAGGGAAACATCATCCTTAGATTGCAGCTCTTTCCACAGATCTGTCTGTGGACGAACTCCCGTGATGATAAGAGTCCGAATGAACTCTTTGGGAGTGTGAGCTACCTTATGGAACTCTCTGTGGAACCTGTCAATATAAGATTGGAGGGGCTCATCCCTCTCTTGCCTTATGTTGCTAAGATAGCTTAGAGGCATCAAGAACTTCCTGTTCGCTTGGAAGTGTCTCAGAAATGTCGAGCTCATCTGAGGCCACAAGCTGACTGATCCTGATGGGAGTGACCTAAACCATCGTTTGGCATGAGAAGTAAGAGTTACTGCCAAGCAACGACATTTTGCCAACTTAGAGACTTGGTGGAGTTCCATGAGGTCGTTGAACTCATACAGATGATCCTGCATATCAGAATTCCCATCGAATGCTTGCATGTCGGGCATTCTAAATCTTAACGGGAGAGAGGCGGCTAACACTGCCAGAGAAAAGGGAGACGCCTCTGCGACCAACCCTTACTCATTTTGTTGAGCCTTTAACTGATCCAAGGCTCGCTGTAGTTCCTCAATCTGAGGTAGCAGAGCCATTTGGGGATTGCTTTCCGCAACGTGGGTTCGACGCTCACGGTTACGGTTGAGGAAAGACCGTATGTTGGATTCCTCCTCGCCTTGGCCGAAAGTCCCGGCCAATCTTGACACACGCTGGCTAGAGTCGTGTGATGGCGCTGAATGGTCTAGGGAACCTTCCTGACCTCCGGGTGGTGCGAACCGACCCGCAGATGGTGGGAACTTCCCGTGCGATGACGATCGAAGTCGTCATTTTGGCAATAATTGGAATCTTCCTGCCTTGCACTTTTGCGGAAGTGCTCGTGCAAAGTGGCACGGGACGGCTCGAGCCGCGACATGTCACCAAGCCTTTGCACCATGGGTATTCTACACGGGGCATAGTCGGTGTTCGCTGGCCCCTTAGAGCCTCTAGACCTGCTGTGCACCACTTGTTTTCCCTTTCTTTGACGCGCTGCAGTGCGTGCGGTATGAGCTTTTGCGACCTGCATATGTTTTTGGCAGTGGCACCGCCTCATTCAATTCGGGTGGCACGACCCGATCCAACCGATCCAGTCTTTAGCTAACCGTTTAGAGAGTATTGTTGAACCTCTCCAGGTAGCTCATGACAACTGGATCAAGTCGTGAGCTTGAAGGGATATCCCTCACAATGTTTTGTGGGACTGAGGGCACTTTGAGAGAACTGTGCTCTTGTACTTGGGGGATTTCTTATCACTATGATTGGTTCGCTAAGATTCAAATCGGTGAGCCATTTGTGTAGTGGGATCGATTAGTCAGAGATTCGCCTGATGAAGAACAAGTACTAAATTAGGCCCTCATTCTAGCGCCAAACTGTTGATGTTTGATTTTGACACCAACTAATCGCACGTGGGAAATGCTAAACGGACTTAGAGATCTCACGTGTATATGGGGGTATTGGATTGAGTAAGAGACGAAGAACAATGTTTAAAGTGGTTCGGATACTTAAGTAAGCGAATCTTACGTCCACTGATATTATATTAATATATAAGATCAGGAAGCGTTCAGCGAGCTGATTTATAGCTTGGAGAATACAAGTGGATATAAGAGAGAGAGAGAGAGAGAGAGAGAGTATGCTATTTCAGAGAAAAATTAGCTAATCCCACAAACGGGAGAGGAGCCCTCTATTTATAGTGGGATGAATTGAGTTAATGATTACTGAATCTATGAGTGGGTCTGATTGCCGTGCAAATCCTTCTTTGTGTCCTATTGTTTAATTGCTCCAGTGATTTCCTCGACTTCCGCAAGGATTGGACACATGGATCGTTCCCAACCTTTTGCCAATCTGGCGCATACCCACTGCACTGGTAGGAGCATGCTGCTTACGTTAGCATGCAACGTGGCTTCATCTGAATGGTTATAAAACCTACCTAAGGTCTGACCGCCCATACTGACAAGGTTTGACATCAACCCTACTTTTTCAGGTATAACACCAACAAAATCATCCTTTAACTTGAATGTCGTTAATGTACACTAACCGGCAAAAGGGTATACTAGAGATTTCATTGGTATCTAAAACTTTTTAAGATGTAAACCGTCGTTAGGACTTGAGGTTGAGTTTTTTTTACTTTTATATAAAGTAAATTTTCACTCTTACGTAATTGGTTATAATTAAAATAAAATCTTTATTTTTTTTCATCGAAACTTCTTCTTCACGGTCTCTTTCCTGCAAAACCATCCCCAGTTCCCCACTACCGTCACAGACTTCACAAACACACACCATTGAACAAAAACATATTCAAAACACTAAAAAAAAAAACAGAAAAAAAAAAAATCTTTTGTTTGGTAAAAATTATCTTCCTATCATAAGTACTAAATATGATTTAGTATATTTGATATATATTATCTTTTGTTTTTTTCCGATATTTCTCTACTCCTAATTGTTTACTTGATTTCTGCCTCTCTATCAGTCTATCCTAACTCTATTTTCATTTTCCTTTATATCTTTTTATTTCTTCAATAACCTTGTCAGCTCTTAGTTTAAAAGTCTAAGGTTAATTAATTATTATTAACTAACCAATGTTTTCTTATTAATTCACCAAACCTTCTAGGGTTTTCTATGCTAACACCTACTTAAGACGATTTGATTGATGTGATGTCTCTATTAATTTTTTTTTTTTATTTATTTCTTTTTCATATTGCAAATCGGCAAGCCTATTATAAAGGTATGAGACATGCTTCCAGATATGGTTGGTCAATTATTTCATACTGTCTCCAATTATAATACTCTCATTCGATTGTAATCTAAATAAATTTTTACGATGAATGGTCATTCAATGTTGTGTTAAACTACATCGCGCGCTTTGTATGTTTACAGGAGACGAATAGGTTGTCTCATATATATTTGCTTTTATTAATAGTCTCCAATAAGAGTTGGATAATTAGCATATTGAAAACTTTATAATGTTAATTAATTAATAGTAGATTTATTAGATTTGGACAACTAACAAAGGATGGTGAACACCGTTACTTCCAATAGTTTAGTGTAAGAATTACGCATGGCATACAGATATCGATGACAATGATATATTGTTTGACAGATCGTTGCTTTCAATCGGTTCTTTAAAATAATTATTTTAAATTTTTTTCAAATGAATTTGCCAATTAGAAACAAATAAAAAGGGGCATCTATGAAACCTCCTACGGAAACTTCAATGGAGATAATACCTGGGCTGGAAACAACAATTGAAACTAAGGGATTTAGACGTGGAACCTCTGTAATATATAATACTTTAAATCGAGAACAGATCAAACGTGAATGTCAATAACCTTGAAACCTTATTAACATGAAATTTCAAACCTTACACGTCGATAATATAGTTCTTCTGTTCTACCAAAAACACGTCATGTAATTTACATCGGGCAGGAAGGTTGAACTTTTTTCTCGCCCTATATTTTGTGAAACAACATTTTTCACCCCGATTTCAAAAACTTTATATCTTACCCCTACTTTACTTTAAAGTTAAGGGAGAACGACTTACACATACCCATGGTTTGTTGTAACGACAAATTGGTACCTAAAAGGTTTTGAAACGACAAATAGATACCTTCCGTCATATTCCGTTAATGATTTCTGTTTATTAATAGTGAAAAGACTAAAATGCCCTTAAAAATTTGAATTTTAGTTTTTTATAAATTTAAAAATTTCTAAAAAACCCCCTAGGTTTACAAATTTAACTATATAACCCAATATATAAAATTTTTATAAAATAACAAAAACACCCCCGCCACCTGCAGTGCCAGTTCCGGCCACCACCGTCGGGATCTGGCCGGAAAGCTGCATCACGACACAGACCATTTGGATCTGTGTCGTAACGCGGCAATCTGGCTTTTTCCGGCCAGATCCGTGGCTGATCTGGCCGGAAAAGGCCAGATCTACGGCTAGATCTGGCCGTCGACGCTGCAAAACTCCATCTGCGGCGTCGACGGCTAGATCTGGCCGTAGATCTGGCCTTTTCCGGCCAGATCAGCCACAGATCTGGCCAGAAAAGAAAATATCGGCACGTTACGACACAGATCCGACGGGTCTGTGTCGTAACGCAACTTTCCGGCCAGATTCCGGCGGTGGTGGCCGGAATCTGACACTGCAGGTGGCGGGGGTGTTTTTGTTATTTTACAAAAATTTTATATATTGGGGTATTTAGTTAAATTTGTAAACCTAGGGGGTTTTCTAGAAATTTTTAAATTTATAAAAAACTAAAATTCAAACTTCTAGGGACATTTTAGTCTTTTCACTATTAATAAACAGAAATCATTAACAGAATATGACGGAAGGTACCTATTTGTCGTTTCAAAACCTTTTAGGTATCAACTTGTCGTTATGACAAACCTTGGGTATGCACAAGTCGCTCGGCCTAAAGTTAATACCAAAAAGAATTTGCATCGTTTTACCTAACATATTTAAAAACTTCTCTCAAATTCGAAAAAAGAAAAAAGTAAAAACATAAAGAAACCATCTCCTGGTTGATCGGCCGCCGGCTGCGATTAGGGACAAAGCCACGTGGCTTGCCCACATCTGACCTCGGCCGCACAACCGCAATCATCTTTATTTCTCATTTGGACAGTATGCCATTAAATTTCCTTTAAGTTTCACTTTTCACACTAACATTGTTTTTTGGAATAATTTGTAAAGAAAACAAGCATTTAATTTAATATACATATATAGAGTTACCGTTTAATTAAATGTCATAATTGGAAATTCTAAATTGCAGCATTTTTCTTAAGATAAAAGCCATTTTCCATTAGAAAGCATACCAAAACCTCACGACACGGCAGATTATTAACAAACAAGAAACAACATGAAGCATGCTGATAAGTGATAAGCATTAAGCTTTCTAGAAAGCAAAAACAATCCAGCCTAGAAGTCATCGGGATCATAACCAAGATCTTCTTCGACTTTCTCAGCGGCTTCATCAGCAATGTGGTCCTCCAGCGCATCAACACCCTCAGCCAACGCTAGTCCACCAAGGACTCCAGCCACCGCACCCACAGCCAATCCTGTCCCCATCCCACCAAACTTACTCTTCTTCTTCTCCTCTTGTTCACCATAATACCCTCCATTTCCCTGTCCGTACGGTGCCGGTGGTGCATTGTACGCATTGAAGGGATATCCACTTTGTGGTGGAGCCCTTGAATAGTACGGATCGTGCGGTGGAGCGTATGGGTTACCGTAGGGTGGCGGCGCATGATAGTCTCTGGAACCTTGAGGTGGAATACCATAAGGAGGTGCGTAATACGCACTAGGCGGAGCATAACGGGGTTCTAAGATGGTAACCTTAACTTCAACTTTTCCTTGAGGCCTACCGGAAGGTCGCTTGAGGGTTAATGTATGCTTGACACATTCACCGGTGCCAACGTCATCGGGAACATCTCTCAGCTTGAGCCGAGCCGATCCGATCAACTTTTTGGTCCCCTCTTCATTGCCAGCGTGAACTACGTCGACGTATAGAGTGTAGTCTTTGTCGAGGGTTCCCGGCAAAGGGATGACAAGTCTCTTGTCCCAGAAAGGGCACGTGTCGCCCTCCTCATCAACCTTGGTAGAGCACTTGTTTTTAGGGTCAACCCAAACGACAGCGTATGGCCTGGTCGGGCCATAACGCCAGTTGACGTTCTTGAGGTCCTTGGCTGAGGAAACAGTGACTTCAACTTCATAGCGAGAAGCCATAATGGAAATGTTGTTAAAGAAAGAAATGGGAGTTGTGTACATTAGTGCGTCTGGTTGCTTAGCATTTATAAGATGGAAGGGAAGAAGAAAGCAAAGTTAGGGAGTAAGCAGTGTTTGACTGACAGATGGCAAATTTTAATCGGAAGGATAAGTGTTTAAGACAACGGAGTAGGTTTAAGTGAGTTTGGACAGGCAGTTAGCTGTTCTTATTGTGTTGATGCCATGAAAATGTAACTGAGGAAGTGCGTAGTTGGTACAGGTTTTTATTTGGAAGTCATAATAAATGTGTACAAGCATCCAAATATGTGCCAAAATAAATTAGCTTCTATTTAAGGATAAATATTAATTTTTATCTTACCATTTAAAGATTTTTAATTTTTTTTTCTTCTCAAAACATGTATCGTCATGGCATGAGTCAAATGAACCCTTTAAAAATTCAACTTCAATGTTACCTAAAATAATATATAATCTAATGCATTTTCTTTTCAGTTAATCGTATAATATGAAAAAGAATATGTTAGGTTAAAGCCTTATTTTAGATTTAAAAAAAAAAAAAAGTGTGTGACTGTATGTATTTTTGTATCTAAAGATTGGATTGAATCATAGACGTTGTAAATTAATATTATAATAAAACTCTATCGAATAAATACATGTGTTATAATTCTTTTTTATAAAAGAAATAATAATTTGAGGATTATAAATTCAATAAATGAAATACATTTATAAAAGAGATAAAAATTGTTTATCCTGTCTTTTTATATAATTTGGAAAGACCGCGTTACGAAAAGTCGAAGGCTAATTATAAAAAAAAAAAAAAAAATGACTCTTTGCTTATGCGGAGGTTTCGAGAACTCTCTGTTAAAAATTATGATTTTAGTGAAATTAAAGGTGGTAGGAGGAGGAGGAACCGTGATAAGGTTAAAATATAATATTTCATTTTTAATGTAAGAATAAATAAATAAATTAACCTATGAGGTTTAGTGAATGAACAAAAGACTCACAGGTTTCATAATGAAATATTTATATTCTTATAATTAACAAATATTTTGTTTGAAGTTATTTAAACACAAAATCTCGGTATAATAACTAATATAATTTTATTTTATCTTTTCTCCTACAATAAAAAGAAATTAATATCTGACATTTGCTTTTCACGGACATCATTCCATTACAAGTGTATAAGCGTTCTATTTTGAAACCCGTGCGTGATTTTTGTTCTTTCACTAAGCCCAAGAGCTGTCCATCAAAATACATGGAGAACAAGTTGTTCGGTTCACCCAAATGACGGGTATGGGCCTTGCCACCAGTTGACATTCTGCAGGCTGTTGTCCAGAACTAGACCTGACAACCGGGTGGACCGGATAATTATGAGTAACGGGTAAAACAAGCACGGATTTACGGATAAAATTTTTTCATAGGTAATACTACTCTTAGTATTCTCAAAAAAGTTAAACAGTAAAATACTCAAAAACTTTCATTTTTAGGAATACTATTTTCAATATTATTCAATTTTTTTTAAACTCTCTAAATTTGTTAATTTAATTAAATACCCCTAAATATTTTTTTTAAAATTACAAAAACACTCCAACAATTCACATTTACCATATTCCGGCTACCACCGTCGGGAAATGGCCAAAATCTGGTAGGATGGCGCACTACCGGCTGAATCTGGTCGGTAGTGCGCCGGAAAAGGCCAGATCTAAGGCCAAAGATCTGGCCGTAACACTCGGTCACGACGGCCAACAAACGGTCGTCGTTGACCATCAACGACGACCGTTTGTTGGCCGTTATTGAGAGCAAATACGACCATATCTGGCCATTGACGGCTAGATCTGACTGTAGATATGGCCTTTTCCGATCAGATCCACCATGGATCTGGTCGAAAAAGGTCATATCGGCTCATGACCAGCAAGATCCAACCGGTCATGCGCCCATAAGGCGACTCCGGCCACCTCCGGTGGTGGTGGCCGGCTGGGGGTAGGTTAAGGGTGTTTTTGTTAACTTTTAATGTTTTATTATAGGGGGTATTTTGTAAAAAAACAAACATAAGGGGCATTTTATACTTTATAAATTCTACATCGTAATACCTGCCCAATTCAACTTTTTTTTAATTTTTTTTAAAAAACTTTTCTCAAAATTTCTAAATTTTGAACCAAACGAAGCCGTATGATTAATACCCGTTCATACAGATACGGGTCAACCCGCGAGCCATCTAAAAAAAAATTTGGAGTTTTTTCATTTAGTTTAGTGGGGTTTACCATTACCAACGGCATCTTGAGCCCCTAAATTCTTCTTTTTCATTCCATTTTTTATTCTACCACCAAAACGGAGGAGACACGCAAAAGCATAAAAGATTTTAAAGAAAAAATTGTCAAACAAGTCTCCTATTTTTCCCATGTCTGGCCTCAACACTTCAATAACTATGGCTTTGACCCTCAAATCGATTACTTTTAGGTCTCATTTACTTGTTGTCTTGGTCTTTGTCTTTTTCTTATTTGTTGCACAAGCTTTGTAGTGTAGTGTTATTGACTCATTTGTTGAAAACAAGGTACTAGAAGAAGCGAGGAAGCAGAAGAAAGAGTCATCAAGATCCGTAGACAAGAGTCATCAAGATACGTAGACTGGTTGCACTTCAAGCTTTAGAGACCCATTTCAAAAGATGAGTCCAAAGGTCAAGAAGACCCTCCACAACAACGTTGGTGGAGACATGTTGCGTGACAGCGTGAGGTTGCTGCAGACTGCAACCTGCAGTTCTGCAAAGGTGAGAGAGTGAGAGTTGAGTGAGTGAGTTTTTTACTTTTTAAATTTTCTATTTTTCAGCTTTTTTTTTTTTAAATAAGTGCGGGTACCTGCGGGCACCCGCTGGTATTGTCCGATCCATCTGATTTTTCACGGGCAGGTTGGATACGGGTAATTAATAGTGTTACCCACGGGTACAGGCAACACTTTGCCAGGTCTATCCAGAACATTAGAAATAAGCATTTTCTTGCCATGCCCAAGCTTCTGTTAATTAAAACCTGAGTAAACGACTTTTTTTTTTCACCTAAATAATGGCTTAATGACATTTTTCCACTTACATATTTTTAAAATACTATTTTACTATCCAAATTTATATTTTATTTCTGATTCCAGCATTGTTGTGTTTCAAACCACTACCATTCTCTTCCTCAATCATCACTCATCAAAACCTCTCAAACCCTACTCCTGCCGACCCTGCCAATCACCGGCAATCGAGCAATTAGAATTTACGCAGTCACCTCTTCCAAGTCAAATTTTGATCAATCTCAACCATCAAAATCTAACATTCTACTACCAAAAGACTCATCGACTTTCCCCTTTCAAAAACCCTAACAGCTTAGACCGAGTTTGCTCTTTATTCGCTGTCGGAATAAAAATTTAAGTAGTAAAATGATATTTTAAGAGTCTATAGGTGGAAAAGTGTCATTAAATCATTATTTGGGTGGGAAAAAGTCGTTAACTCATTAAAACCCTCAAGTTTCAGAAACTAATACCAATACCCCTAAGGCCTAAACCATCCAAGAAATACCATACCATAGATCAAAAGTAACATAAAGGGTTATTTTTCAACCTTTTTTGTCATAAATACAGATTCTATTTTAGGAAGTTATTTAAAATCTAAATTCACATTTGATGATATTGATAAATTGTTTATTGACATCACTTAGTAAGATTTGTCTTCTAAAAATGTAAACTTTTGCAATATATATATAAATTAAAATATTAATTCAAACCTTATAAAATTTTAAAACTCAACCACTCAAATCAAAGTCCCAAACTCAACTCAAATTAAAGAACAAAGTTGGGAGTGTTAGTAGAATAACAAATAGAGACTTATCGGTATACTCACTTGGGGCAACCTCCTTTGTTGTCAAAGCTCATCCTAGGTGAGCCTCTATTGCTATACTTAACGGTATCTAAGTCCATGATAAGCGCAACTTTGGTATGCGAAGAAGGGCGAGTATAGTGACCAATGTACTATGTGAGCAAGCAGTTTCTCGGTGCCGAGATAAGGTATCCCGCGATGGAGAAGCTCGTTTATGCACTCATCATAGCTGCTCGGAAGTTGCGACTCCATTTTCAGGCACACTCCATACATGCCCTGTCAAATTTTCCACTAAAAAAGATAATGCAGAAGCCCGAGGCATTGGGTAGGTTAATTAAGTGGACTATGGAAATGAGTCAGCACGACATCAAGTATATCCCAAGAACCACAATCAAGGGACATTCTTTGGCTGTTTTCATCTCATAATTCTCTTACCAGCCTGGGAGGCAAATAAGCCTGCCAAAAGCGAGTACCTCGGAAGAAAACAAGCCAACAAAGCCAAAGCTCGATAATCTATGGCAGTGGACCCTGTATATGGATGGGTCCTTGAATGAGAAGGGGGCGGGAGCCGGGCTCCTGCTCGAAAGTTCTAAAGGCAAAAGAGGACATAATGGTGTCCTATATCTGGAAGGTAAAATCCGAACTTGAGCAATTCAAGACTTATGCAGTTCTACAGATTCCAAGGGAGAAGAATTCAGTGGTCGATGCTCTAGCTCATCTAGCTTCATCAATGAGCAAAGAAGCAACTAATTCCATTCCTGTTAAGTTTCTCCTAAGTCCAAGCATCCTCGCATCGCAAGAATCAGTTTTGGTGATAAGGCAAAGATACAACTGGATAGATTTAATAACCGCGTACCTGAGAAATGGGACAGTACCCGAGGGAAGAAACGAGGCCAAAACCCTTCGAGCAAAATTAGCTCGGTATACATTTATCAACAACAGGCTGTATAAGCGAGGCTTTAATTCCTTTCTCTTTTGATGTTTTGATCACGAAGATGCGGAGTATATCCTAAAGGAAATCCACGAAGGTATTTGTGGGAATCACGTCGGAGGCAGATCTTTGGCATACAAAGTACTTCGCCAGGGATACTATTAGCCGACAATCTTTGACGATGCCACCGACTTCGTTCGCAAGTGCGACAAATGTCAGAGGTTCACATATATTCAACGAGCTCCACCTCAAGAGCTGATCACTTTGACAAGTCCACGACCATTCACGATCCGAGGGATTGATTTGATAGGCCTAGTGCCTTAAGGAAAATGAGGTATCAAATTCGCGGTGGTCGCAGTTGATTACTTCACCAAGTGGGCAGAAGTCGAGCCTTTAGCCACCATCACTTCAAACAAGCTTAAGGATTTCATCTACAAGAACATTATTTGTAGATTCGGAATCCCTCATACCATCATAACCGACAATGGAAAATAGGTCGATTGCGAAGACTTACAATCATTCTGTGAAAGGCTTGGAATCAAGAAAAGTTTCTTTGATGTCTAACGACCCGAAGCCAATGGTCAAGTAAAAGCTGTTAATAAAGTAATCAAGCACACCATCAAGAAGAAGCTCGACTCTCTTAAAGGAAGATGGGTAGACAAACTTCTTGAGGCCCTATGGTCCTATAGAACAATTGCCAAAAGCTCAACAGAAGAAACCCCATTCTCGCTTTCTTATGGATGCGAGGCAATGACCTCAGTAGAAGTGTGGATTAGCTCATTTTGGAGAGAGGTCTTCAATGAAGAAACAAACAAAGATCTTCTTTGTCTAAGGTTGGATCTAATCGAAGAACACTAGGCTAAGTCTCAACTAAGGGTTGCTTCCTATCAACAGAGAACCAAAAGATACTTAAACTCTAAGGTCAAAAACCAAGACATCGAGGTGGGCAACCTAATTCTTGGAAAGGTTATCCTGAGTACACATAACCCAAACTTGGGGGCACTTGGGCCCAAATGGGAAGGTCCTTTTAGGATATTTGAAAAGTTGGCACCATAAATTTTTCACCTGGAGCACCTCAATGGTGAAGCTCTATTACGAGTATGGAATACCGAACATCTGCGAAGGTTCTACCAATAAGCAGCTCGGGTTTCAATTTTGTTCTATCTCCTTTCCTTTTTCTTAATTAATGTAAGGTCTCTTATGGCCAAATTTCGTTTATCAATAAAGAGATACTATTCATAACTTTTTATCTTTGTTTTTTATTATTTATCTGTTGTTTCAAAATCGCAACCTAAGCAATCAATTATGAAAAACTCAGAGTCAAGAGTTCGAAAAAAGGCAGCTTAGCTTTGTAAGCCACGCCAAAATTCAACTCATCAAGGGAGAAATTCTCGACCCAATGAAGTTAAAACTTGAGAAACGCTTAAGTAAAACACGTCGAAAGAAATTCAATCATAAATCAACGACCAAAACGCGAGACGAGCAACTAGTCTAAACTCGATGTTGTCGTAAGAAATATTTTCTTGTCTAATTTGAGAAGTTCCTAAAGAAGCAAGTTACGCATAACTTGGAGCAAATTCGAATATTTTACGCTAAGTTTGATTATATCAATTAAAATGACTCAGCATAAATAAAAGTACTGCTTGACAAAAATGGGAAAAACCAAATTTCCATTTATTAATGAGAGTTTAGTTACAAACTAAACTTAAAAAGCAAAAAAGAAAAAAAGACTAAACAGCAGGGGCTGTAACATCTTTGATGGCAGGAGCTTGAGCAGCATCTTCTAGAGCAGGAACTGGGGGATCTTTTGGTGGCTCGACTGGGGAAAGGCTATTGGCATCAGCTGGGAGCGAGGCTAGCGAGGTCGGGTCTTCGACCTCTTGCTTGACGGTGACCTCTTCCTCTTCGTCGCCTCCTTCCTTATCCTTGCTCTTGTCGAGCTGGAGTTGTCTGAGTAAACAAACTCCAAGCCTTCCGCCTTAGCTTTCATTCTCTATATTTCCTTCCGGTAGACCGCCGGAAGGAAGGAGAAGTCTAGCGAGGATGGGTTTGCCAATGCTGTTAGACCAAGTAGATCGACGTCTCCCAAGCGTGACTCTTGACTTCCAACTTTAGCTACTTAACATCTATTTTGAGCCAGACGGCCATTGACTCGGCCTTCTTGCGATCTTCCCTCTCTTGGAAGATTTGGCCCAAAGCCTCCACATACTTGGCTTCCTAGTTAAACGCAACATTTTGAGCCACTGTAAGCTCGGAGTTCAGCTTGTTGTTGGCACCTCACTGATGTGCCAGATCATTCTCAGCCTTGGTAAGGTCCACCTTAGCCTTTTTCTGAGCAGCCTCGCTTGTTGAGAGTTTATTAAGGAACTCTCTCTCCTTGACCTCGAAAGCCTTAGCCTGCTTTTTTAGTCGCTCAAGGTCGGCCCGCAATGACTCCCTTTCCTTCTCTGCCACATTGTCCCTCACCAAGGCATCCTCATTCACTTTCTTTGCCTTTTGCCATTCCATGTGAATTGATAAGAGTGTAATTTATATATTTTTATTCCTTCCATATTATGTTTTTTGTTATGTTTTATGCCTAGTTGAGTTGATTAGAGTTTATTTTGTAAGTTTGGCATATTTGGATAAACTTTATGAAATAATTGAGAAAAGATTGAGAAATTCCAGATTTTTAGTTATTCTGACCAGTGTTGCGTTTTTCAGGTTTTTCATGGAGTCAGATTTCTCGATCGCAAAAGTGTTCTTCAGAAAAAGTAAAGTAGACGAATCAAGCCTTTCAAGAAGGTATTATAGGTGAGAATCTGAATTCGTTTGGGTCCTCATTAGTTGTTGCAAAACCGGACCTGGAATCCTATTCGCGGAAGGATTTCCTGGCTCAGTATTGAGTCTTTGAATGGGCCTAACTGGAGCTTCAGATATTGAAAGCAGGTGATTCAAAAGCCCAAATTCATCTACACATCCAGGACTACAACTTTTATGAAGTGACCAAGCCCAGAAAAGTTCTTTTACATTGTGAGAATCCTGGTGCAAACTGGATTACGAATTCTGTTTTCCATATCTGATAAGGATTGACAGTTTTAGAAGTCTATCGTTTAGGAAAGGTCTAGGAAAGTAATTTCCATTTTTCCTAGGGCAGAATTGAGGAAAAACACGTTATTTATTTATGAGTTGTTAGGTTAAACGGGGGTGAGGATGGCAGTGGATGTTTTTCTTTGAGTTTTTTACTTTCTACGTCAATATGTGCGACTGATCTTTCTTCTTCAGTTTAAGAGGATTTTGAAGCCTGAATTCATGTCATTGGTGTAACTTAACTTCAATAACATTGTTCTTAATCTCGTTCTTATTGGAATTGTTTATGTTATTTTGTTTTAATTGTTTATGATTTTTGTTTGGGTGATTTAGTAATGGCCTGCTAAATTATTTAATCAGAATTTCAAATGTTAGAATTAGGAATTGTGATACGTAATTGTCCTCTTTCTATTCAATGAGTAACACATGATGATAGATGATTACGGACAAGTTCTCAATCTGTCACCTTGAATAACATAACCTAAGTTTAATAATCCGATCTTGCGTGATTGTTGCTTGGATTGATCTATTTTCCTAATTCTTAAGGTTGCTATTGAATTAAACTTAGAGAGCTTATTCTAGGTTGTTCAAGGGTTATGATCTAATTGAAGAGCTTATTTCAGTAGTGACAATGAAGGGAAAATTCGGGTAACAGAGCTTGCTGTTTCCTAGGGTCAATCATTCCATACTAACGAGATAGAATAATTTTACGGTTAGTTCATGTCCAATGCATGTTTAGGTCGATCTTGAATCGAGAACTAGCTGTTTTTAATATGATATTTTCTACCATTGGAGATTTATTCGTTTCACTTTAGATTGCATTGTCTACAACCCCTTTCATTATTTTGTTGTCATGTTTACTGTTTAGGATCTTATTTTATTTTATTTTTCTGTTATTTTCGTTATGGTTATTGGTTAGAATATATGATTTAATCGAATCATTCACTGTGGGATCGACCCTTGCTCACCTGATATGCGATTTAGTAGTTAGGTTAGTAAGGTTATTAATTTGGAGCATTCGGCACACTACCATGATTACCCACCACGGTGAGATAGCTCACATCAAGAAGGAGCTTAGTTGTCGTGCAAGCCTGGAAAAGAAGAAACAATTAGCAAAAAGTAAATGAGAAAGCCTTTAAACAATGAGAGAAAGGCGAACTACCAAAGTTGACATAGCTGCAGGCACAAGCAAACTGCTCGTGAGGAGGGGCAACTTTAAGCATCTAGTTGTTTTGCAACGAAATGGCCTCCCTGGCCGTTGAGGCTCCAACGCCTACATGCTCTCGGAGCTTGCCAATTAGTTTGTCAAGCTCGGCCTGAGCTACCTCGTTCGCTTTCCCCCTGCCACGTCATAGAGACGAATGCTTTCGACAACGATAACAGGCTCATCTGTCGGGAAAACTTCTTCTTGGTTGTGCTTTTGGCCAAGATGTTCTTCGGCCCACTAGCAGCCCCGAAAGTCTTTTTTCCTAAGCTTGGCAATTGCTCAGTCACTTTCTGCTTTCTTGAGCCTCTCTGCTGCTCGGTCGATTTCTTCTTGCTCAAGCCGTCTTGCTGCTCAGTCGCTTTCTTCTTCCCCAAGCCGTCTTGCTGCTTAGTCACTTTCTTCTTCCTCGAGCCTCTAACTTGCTTAGAGATTTTCTTCGTCGAACCCTTGCGGGGCTCGGGCTTGACTGCCTTCGAAGCAGTCGCAGGTTTCTTTACACTTGCACCCTCTCCAAGTTCACCACCGCTACATTTGAGGGTTGGCTACGAGGTACCTTGTATGGTTTCCCTGGTAGTATCCGCGAGCTACTTCTTCGCCGGGATGATTAAGGACTTATTGGCAGCCCTACGGGCTGGTTCTTTCTTCTTCAAGCCTTTTGGCTTATCGGCCCATATATCTGCAAAGAAAGATAAACTGTTGGTGACCTATCAAGAGAAGAACATAAACAACGAGCTACTGAGCACTTACCTTTCTCAAAAATAGTGTAGAACTTTGCTGAGTCGGTACATAAGCGGTACGCTATCAACTAAGAGATAAGCTCGGTAACGTCACGCTCACTGCGGGAAAGATTGCTAAAACGTTGAAGCCACTCTAAGATAGCTTCAGGGAGGAAGTTCTGCTCGATATTTATTGCAAAACAAAGAGAATGTAAGGTTAGTTCGCTAGCCAGACTTGGAAACCCTCTTTATTTGCACAAAGATCGGAGTCTTACTAGCTTCCAAGACAAAAGTGCAGTCTCCCCAGCCTCATAGAAAAAATATTGGGAGTCCCAATTCGAAATCTTCTTCGGGACTCTGACCAAACCGGTAAAGTGGTCCTTCCTTGCCTTATGTAGTATGTGTGGTCTTGACTCTTTTTCAGCCTATATAGGTGGACGAGCTCTTCCACCAATAACTTGCCTAACTCAACTATCATATATGTTATGTAAATACCTACAATAATTATGTACGAGTTCCCTGTCAATTGAAAGGGAGCAATGCCAAACTTATTCAAAACATTGGCAATGAAATAATGAGGGGGAATGGACATCCCACACCTCAAGAGGGCATCTAAAATCGCCGCCTAACTTGTTGGGGGATTTTTCTGGGAGATATCTCTTGAAGCCCTCAATGGAAGTTGAGTCGCATAAACATCCTTTATCTGCTCGATATCATCAGCCCCAATCAAGGAACTTGGTTCCTTCTAGGGCTTGGGAATTAGAGACCTCCTTGGTGGGGGAGTCTTTGCAAAAGCATGGTCTGACGAGCCTACAACATCACTATCTCAGCTCCTTACAATAAGGTCCTTAGAAACCTTCAGGACAACTTCCCAGCGAACAGCCAAGGTTGCTAGGGAATCAAAAAGTTGATCTATCCTATGGCTACTGGACGAAGACATAGTGGAAGCGTGCCTTTGGATACTTGAAAGAGAAGCGATCCAGTGTCAGAGCTCGAAATTTTGATGATCTATCCACACTTTGCTTTCAGTTTAGGCATCCAAGATAGCTCGCGTCAATCAAAAGATACGACAAGCTACCAGGATTCCAGTGACCACATTAAACCCCTCTAAAACCCAAACCAGTGCAACTACTCAAAAAACCCTAAAAAAGCTAATGTGGCCACGACAATGGCCACCCTCAACAAAGAAAGTTTAAAATAAAGAAGGGAGAAAAAAAGCCTTACCAAAGTGTAAAATGCGATGGGAGTTTGCCGAAAAGTCATCATGAATGTGAGAGAGCAACAACAAAAAAAGAGGCAAATAAACTCTTGAGAATATTGCAAATATGAAGTTCTGACGAAAGATGTCCGCTTTTGTAGTGGTGAGCATAGGAGACAAAGAGGCAAGATTCAACCTCGACCGTCGATCTTTGACAAATCTTAGCCCTCCATTCATTGAGCAATCTTGACTGTTCGACGTGGCCATATGTTGATCATCCACAAAAGGTGATCAATCGTCAAACTTCTGCAATCATAACCGTAGCTGTACGTTGCCTCAACTTCTCACGTGGACAACTGTAGTCACCCACGCATGATGAAAAGTAACTGCAAAAGTCTGCTACACGACCGTGTGGAAATTACTCGCATGCCCCTCAATTCAAATTCCATGTTTGTCGTGAATGTCACAGCAAAAAAAAGGCTAAGTCTTGTTCACATTGACTGAAATTAAGTCTGACTCATGAAGCTCGGCCAAATCTACATTTAACGTACAACTTGTGAAGTTCAAGCTTAATATCAAATCAAGCAATTAGTCTTCATAGCTCGAAACAAGCACCAAACACTAGGGGGCAGATGTTGTGTGGGATTTTCCCATTAAGTTGGAGAAGTCAGATTTCTGTGAGGTTATAGCTCAACCCAGAATCAGTTCAGCTCAAGACTTGTTCGACCCAGCATAAGCTAGTCGCGACCAATCATGACAGTTGTTCAAGCAAGTCACAGATAAGCTCAAATCTTGGATATTTCGGAAGAGATCAGATCAATAGCAATGATTCGATCTTAGCGCTCAATCACGAGAATATCAGAGTTGCACTTTAATCTTGATTGTAATTCCTTTAATTTCGCTCTTTCCTTTGTAAAAAACTTGTATATAAACTCCTTCCAACGATGGAAGAGGGGTTAGCAAATTGTTCTAGGTAAAGTACTACTTTCTTGTAAGCTCTCAAAGCAATAAGAAAAATAGTGGACGTAGGCTCAGGATCTAAACTTGCCGAACCACTTTAAAAACCTTTTGTGTTCTTTACTTGCTTTACATTTACATTCATATTGCATTGCTGATTATCTTTAATCACACACACATCAGTTTCGGTTCCACCAAGGTCAATCAGATCACTCTAGTCGGTATAACTTTTGCATCAACAATACTAATATATCCTTATTATATAGTTAATTAAATAAAATATTATAGAAGTGAATTTTGGTCAACCCATTGCCGAAATCCTAACGCTGGAATCCGCCGCTAGCATGTGACCTAAAAATTTTTCAACGCTTGAAAGAAGTAAAATTGATAACAAAATGATATTGCTTGACCAACCTATCTAGCTATATAAAATTCAATTGAAATAAAGGTAGCTTCTGATCGGGATTGACGAAGAAAGTGCCACAGCCAAACTTTCTCCGTCAGATCCCAACTAAATGACACATCTATTGATAAAAAAAAAAAAAAAATGTAGAGATGGAGAGAGTATAAAAATATGATCATTTTGATACCAAATTGATTACCAAAGTTCACCAAAAAAATTTCCGGCCACTAGAAACTACATCTATTATTAATAAGATAATGTAGTTTTAAAATATTTTAAATGAAATAAATTAAAAGTCTAATTTTAACATTTTATTTAAATTTATGCTTATTATAATATAAGGGCATTTTAGGTAGCTAAAGTTATGTATATATAGAAAGCATTCAAATAAGAATGAATCTACTGAAATAACTCTTCAGAATGTGCTCTCATACCAAATAAAAGTTTACAACTAATCTAGTTCATTAAACTCCTGCGAAATAAGTTGATTGAGTTCATTTGTGCTTGTGAGAATGGATATTCATCAACAACACAATACCAATCATCAAAGATATAAAGTAAAGCACACAAGGATTGTTACATGGTTCGGCTAACAACCTGCATCCATGGGACCAAGTCCAAACAAAGTAAATCCACTATAGAAAAAGCTTGCAAGTCAATTACTGACTTGAAATTAAGTAAACAAATGTAAAACGCTCACTATTTCACAACACTCTAACTCCCCCCTTTGGTTGCTCAAATGTTCTTCTACAAGTTGCTTGAATCCAAGAAACCTGCTGGACAGTTCGAGCTCCACTTAAGCTTCAAGGCCGAAGTCAATTTTCAGCTAAATAGTGTTCAAGCTTTCGTCAAATGAACCACGTTCCAACAAAAACTCAATAACAAAACATAAGCAAAGTATTTTGACTACCAAACCATATAAGGAACCTGACCAAAGAATAAACTCTCTAAGAAACTTCAGAGAGCAAAAACGCAAGGATGAAGAAGACATTATATAATCCTTGCTCAACAAACCCTTAGATAATCAACCGACAAAGGCTTACAAATGTTGGGCTATTTAAGGAAAGTTTTCAACAACTTTGTTGGATCACATCTGAAAAAAGCACAACTTTCTTGGATCACTTCTAAAATATCAGACACTTATAATTGGACCAATCATGCATATTTCAGAACTGGAAAATACGTAACAAGCAATGAAAATATGACACCTATACTAAAGGATCTGACTGAAAAAATGTTTACACATCTGACGTAAATGTGTCTACATATTTACACTAAGTTCAGACTAAGGAAATGTGCACACATTTATTATGTGTAAACTATAGATACAATTGTGCTTAACCAAATAAATGTGCAAACATCATAAGTGAATGACAGGCTATTCACAAGTGTACGAAATCGCGCAAGTAATAAAGTTCGAGCAACGAGTGTCGAATCCCAAGAGAACTACTACTACCAAGTACCAAACTAACCTATCTTATTTACTATTTGATTAATCTGATTCCCTAAGAAAGAATTTAATGAAAAATAAAACAAATTAAAAACTAAACAAAAGCAGAATTTTATTAATACTTTGGTAAAAAGATCAATATGACTAAACCTAGGGCATAGATTTCACACCAATTTAATCCTATGCATTGACAATTATTGCTAACCTAATTAAGCTTATTCTAAAGGCCAAATTCCCTAATATGCTGATAATTTTCTCTCGAACAATTATCAAATTAACCCTTAATCAACAACCCAAAATATCTCTAAAGTGGTTTTAAAAGCTAAGAGATCATTAAGTTTTATAGAATTTACCAAAGCCTCACAGATCACGGTAACCTATCTCTAGTGTTTGCTTAATCAATGGTTTTATTATCTTGGACTAATTAGGTTTCATCTCTCGATCTCAACCTAACCCATAAAATCATTCAACTCTTAGGCCTTTAAGAATTGAAAGCATTAAGTGCAATAATAAAACTTAAAACAAAACTTAATAAAAATTAACAACAAATAATTTAATGCATATTCATAAAATTGGGCTACATATTAGCCCTAGACAATAAATTTAGTTCATACTTTAGTAATAAAAAACAGCCATTGTATCAACAACATGAGAACAAGAAAGAAAAATAAAAAAACTTCTCGAATTTGTGAACCAAAACTCTCTGAATTCTAATCTCCAAAGAGTGGTTGCTTTTTCTCCCTTCTCTCATCTATAAAAATTAATTAAAGACTCTTATTTATAGTGCTAGGGTTTGAAGGTTAATCAGGAAAGAATTAAATGCCTCAAATAAGTCAAATTTGGACTAAAACAACCCATCCAAGCCCACACTCCATTGCTACAGAGACAAAAAAGGTCACTGCAGTGATAGTTCTTTCTGTCCCATGAATCTGATATCTTTATAATTTGGAAAATTCATCAATAAAAATTTGTAGCCCTCTGAATAAGCTTTCCAACACCATAAGAATCATCTAATTCTGATTTCTACAGCTCAAGTTATGATCAAAACATTGAAGCATGCTCATCTTGAAGAATTTTCAGGTTTTAAGTCTCATCTTCGACGCATCATAACTTGAGATGGAATACCATAAAGGGGTGTGTAATGCACACTAGGCGGAGCATAATGGTGCTCTAAGATATTAACCTTAACTTCAACTTTTCCTTGAGGCCTACCAGAAGGTCTCTTGAGAGTCAATGTACGCTTGACACGTTCATCGATACCAACGTCATCAAGAACATCTCTCAGCTTGAGACGAGCCGATCCGATCAGATCTGATCAACTTTTTGGTCCCCTCTTCATTGCCAGCGTGGACTACATCGGTGTATAGAGTGGAGTCTCCGTTGACGGGTCCCGGCAAAAGGATGACAAGTCTCTGGTCCCAAAAAGGGCACGTGTCGCCGTTCTCATCAACCTTGGTGGAGCACTTGTTGTTAGGGTTAACCCAGACAACATCATATGGCCTGGTTGGGCCATAATGCCAGTTGATGTTCTTCAAGTCCTTGGCTGAGGAAATGGTCACTTCAACCTCATAGCGAGAAGCCATAAATAGAGATAAAATGGAAATTTTTTTAAAGAAGGAATAAGAGATATATATATTAGTGCTTCTGGTTGCTTAGTATTTAAAGATGGAATGGAAGAATAAAACAAAGCTAGGGAGTAAGCATTGTTTGACTGACAGATGGCAAATTTAATTGGGAGGACAAGTGTTTAAGACAATGGAGTAAGTTTAAGTGAGTTTGGACAGCCAGTGAGGTGATGTTATTGTGTTGATGTTATAAAAATGTAATTGGAAGTGCGTATTAGAACAGGTTATGCGGCACAAACACACTTATTTTATTTTTCGCATCTTTTTTAGTTAGATTGGGTCATTAGTCAAATTTGGGTTATATCTTCTATAATAGATGTTGTTTCATCTCCATTAACTGCCAATGAAAGTATTATGTTTGATTCGAAATATAAATGAGTTATAACTTTACAAATAAGAAATTATGGTATACCTTATATAAATGAGAAATTGGTTTTCAATACTATGTGTAAAGATTCAAGCCTAATAATCAATCTCCAATATCAATCAATCACACAGCCAAAACAATCCACACAATAACATAATCAACAACAAACACAAGGTTTTTACCGTAGTTCACCTATCCAAGATTGGATAAACTACATCCACGTTGAGCTCTAGAATATTTGGGGCTCATTGCACTAATTAATCAAGAACTTACAGTTTATAAGAACAAAGATCAATCAATCTTTCACTCAATGACAACCAAAACTCACTTTGTAACTCCTAATCTAGAGAAACTCTTCCTGGTATCTCTAATCTTTGAGAGAACACACAACCCTCACAGAATGACTAAGAACTAATCACTCACTCACTGAAGCTACACTAATTTTGGGCTAAAAAATGAAAAAAAAAATTGGGAGCACTCATTTTTTTCCTAAAAGAAAGAAGAAGACTGATTATTTCTGCATTTTTGGGGCTACTTGTAATGTTGACTTGAAGTGTAAATCTTAGCCATTGGATCATATTGCCATCAACGACCAACATTCTCCCAAGCATCTTAAAACGACAGCGCACTATTTAGTCATTTTAAGCACTATGCGACAACGTTTTGAGGCTTCACTTCAACAATCTCCACCTTGAAGGCCTAAAACACTACCATCTGTTCTAGAATCTCATTAGTGTAGCTAATCCACTACATATTCCTTCATAGCTCAGTTACTGCTGCCTATTTTATGAACAACAAGTCCAAGCAAAGCTTGAACTTGGCAGCAGTAACAACTTTGGTACCTAAATCTGTCGGATTGTCTTTAGTTACCACCTTTTTCAGATTAATCACTCCCTGTGCTACCAAATCTCTAACAAAATGGAATCGAACATCCACATGCTTGGTCCTCTCATGGTAGACAAGATTTTTACTCAAGTTTATTGCACTTTGGCTGTCATAGTATATTGTCACCACACCATCCATTAGTTCTACTTCTCACAGAATTCCTTGAAGCCACAAAGCTTCCTTGAACACATCTGCCACTGTTACATATTATGCTTCAATTGTGGATAGTGCTACAATTGGTTGTAGCTAAGACTTCCAACTCACACAATTTCTACCAAAAGTAAAGAAATAAGAGGTAGTTGACTTCCTAATATCCTTGTCTCCTGCAAAATTAGAATCTACATATCTCACAAGATCAAGTGCATTACCTCTCTTACACCATTCCAAATCAACATGTGATATACTATTGATATATCTCAACAACCATTTTAATGCAGACCAATGTTTAGTTCCAAGATTAGACATAAACCTACTAAGCAGAGAAATAGCAAAGGACAAGTCTAGTCTAGTACTAATTATAGCATACATAACTGAACCTATTGCATTAGAATAAAGTACATTTTCCATTTTAAACAACTCAAAATCAAACTTGGGGCTTGGAGATTTACTTAACATAAAGTGATTAGCTAAAGGCATAGATACCATCTTTAAGCCAGACATCCCATATTTAGCAACCAATTTCTATAAGTATGATTGCTGTTAAATTTTAAGTTCACAACCTACTCTGTTTCTATTTATTACCATTCCTAGTATTTTCTTAGCAACACCTAAGTCCTTTATATCAAATTCAGAATTGAGTTTTTGTTTTAAATCATCTATCCTAGACTTAGATTTGCTAATAAGTAGCATATCATCAACATACAACAATAGATAAATTGGCATGTTGTCACTCAATGCAAAATAGAAACAGCTATCATACTTACTCCTCATAAACCTAACACTCACTATAAAGGAATTAAACCTTTTATACCATTGTCTACGTGACTGCTGTAGACCATACAAAGACTTATGCAGTAAACATACATGACTGAGCAGATTTTTATCTATAAAACTAGGAGGTTGGCACATGAAAATCTCCTCTTCTAAGTTACCATGCAAAAATGATGTTTTTACATCTAATTGCTCTAATTCTAAATCTTGGTGAGCAACTAAAGATAGCATAAGTCGATGGTTTTGTACTTAACTACCGGAGAGAAAATCTCCTTAAAATCTATGCCTTCTCTTTCTGTATAGCCCTTAGCTACTAATCTAGCTTTATACCTAGGAGGATCATACATAGACCTACCATCTTTAAGTTTAAACAGCCACCTACACTGTATTAGTTTATGATCTTGGGGTTTGGAGACCAAAGACCATGTTCCATTTACCTTAAGTGAGTGCATCTCTTCTTTCATGGCGGCCCACCATTTGTCTTTGTCCTTGGACCTCATTGCTTCTTCAAAAGTATCAGGTTCTATCCTCTGGACTTCAGTACCTGCAAGCAAAGCAATGTATATTAAATTCGCATAAGAATATCTTGTAGGTGGTCTAATATCCTTTCTAGTTTTGTCCCTTGCTAATTGGTATTGTTGCAAGTTAACATGTTGAGGTTCCTCAATCTCTCCAGTTACATCTTCAGCTTCTTGGGCAGGTTCAATAGGTTTTGGTACAGCTTCAGGTTTAGATTTAGTCTCAAAATGTGGCAAATTAGGTTGTTGTATTGTTGGCTCTACCTCAACTGGAGTAACATTTGTTAGACTATAATTTTCTTCATTGTTACTAAAGGTACTTGCATCATTGTTAGTAGATTTGCATGGAAAAACATTTTCATTGAAGACCACATCTCTACTAACTATGATTTTTACCCCTGGTGACTCTCTATTCCACAACCTATAACCCTTGGTTCTTTCTTGGTATCCTAAGAAAACACACCTAATGGATCTAGGTTCTAACTTGCCTTCACTTATGTGTGCATAGGCAACACACCTAAACACTCTTAAATGGCTCAAGGATGGCATCCTCCCTGACCATTTCTCTTCAGGGCACTTAAATTCTATGGCACTAGAGGGGCTCCTATTCACTAAGTAGGCTGCAGTAGTCAAAGCTTCTCCCCAAAAGGTTTTTGTTAATCCTGAGGTAAATAGGAGACATCTAACCTTCTTTAATAAGGTCCTGTTCATCCTCTCAACAACACCATTTTGCTGAGAAGTCATTCTAACAGTCTTATGCCTAAGAATTCCTTGGTCACTATAGAATTGATCAAATTCAGCATTACAAAATTCTAGGTCATTATCTATTCTTAATGCCTTGACCCTCTTATCTATTTGATTTTCCACAGCTCTTAAACTTAGTTAAGGCCTCATCTTTAGATTTCAGAAGGTAAACCCACACTTCCCTACTTAGGGGTGTTATCAAGCCAAGCCGAGCTGAGTTTTTGGCTTATCGAGCTCAGCTCGTGAGAGAGGAAGAGTAAACAAGCCGAGACCGAGTCGAGCCAAGTTAGAAATTATGTAGCTCGGCTCCGCTCGATAATGGATTTGGCTATTTCAAACTGGCTCGCGAGCCGGCTTATCGAGCCGAGTTCGAGCCGACTCGCGAGCCATCTCCAAATAATTTTGTTTTTTTTTTTTATTCAATTTTTTTTACAAAAATTTGGGCAACTTAACCAGCTGGCTTGCGAACTAAGTAAAAAACATGAAATTTTTTTTTCAAAATTCGGTGTAGCTTTTCTCTTCCCTCATTTATTACTCTTTCTTTTCTCTCTCTCATTTATTACTCTCTTTCACTTCTTTCCTCTCTGATTTATTATTGATTTGCCTTATTTTCTCTCTCCAGACTCAATGGCAATGGTTCACGTTTCTCTTTTTTTTTTTTTCCCCTTTCTCCCTGTTTCCCTTGCTCTCTCCAGTCTTCACAACTCTGAAGTTATTCTCGTCCTCTTCTTATTACTCTTTGCTTTCTCTTATTTTCTCTCTCTCTAATGACGCTGTTTCTCCTATTTTCTCTTTCTTTCCTTTTTTTTTCCTCCTTTTTTCTTATTTTCTCTTTCTTCCTTTCATTCTTTCTCCTTGTTTACCCGGCACTCTCCAGTCTCCACCAACTCTGATTTCTTTCCTCCTTTTTTCTCCTTGTTCCCTGCACTCTCCACCAAATCTGACGCTGACTGCCTAAAATGGTTTGGTTTAGTTTAGTTTTAGGAGAAAGGTTTTTGTCACGTTTTTAGGGGTTTTAACATTGGGGTGTTCTTTGTCATTTTTGCAAACTTTTTGTTTTAAAAATTTTAGTTTAATCCCTTATACTTAATAAAACCCCTAAAATGCCCCTAATAATTCGAGCCTGACTCGGCTCGCGAGCCTAACGAGCCAAGTCAAGGCAGGCTCGAACTCGGCTCGTATTCTCTCACGAATCGAGCCGAGCCAGCTCGATTCGTGAGGCTCGATTTCAGACGAGGCAAGCAGTTAACGAGCCGTACTTGAGCCGAGCTGAGTCGGCTCGCAAGCAGCTTGCCTCGTTGGACAGCCCTATTCCTACTGAAATCATCTACTATAAACATGAAATAACAATTTCCCCTATAGGACTTGACCTTTTCAGGTCCCCACAAATATGAACGGAGGTATTCCAAACAGTTTGAGGCAAGGTGAGTTCCTTTTGTGAAACTCATCCTGTGTTGTTTACCTAGCACGCAATTCTCACAGAAGTCAAGAGTAGTTGTAGTGTCCTTGCCAAACAATCCTTGTTGGTTGAGTATATTCATCCGCTTCTGACTCATGTGGTCCATTATGAGGTGTCACTTCTCTGTCATAGAAAAGTTAGTAGAAACAAGAGCAGAATTGAAACAGTCAAAATAATAGTTACCACAAAGAACATAGAGCCCATTCATTTTAACACCTTTCAGGATAAGGTTGTTATTTCTATACACATTCAGACAACCATGGTCAGCCCTATAACAATAGTCAGACTCGTCTAGAGTTCCTAAAGAGATCAGATTCCTTTTGAGTTCAGGGATAAACCTAACCTTAGTCAATTTAATTAGCTTTCCATCATTTCGCTTTAAGGTTATACTACCCATCCCTTTCACTTTACAAGCATTGTTGTTACCCATGAAAACAGTCTCACACTCACATACTTCATAATCCTGAAACTATTTTCTATTTGGACTCATGTGAAAAGAACATCATGAGTCTAATACCCAATCCTGTACACAGACTGACTTAGACACTATAAGAACTTCAAACTCTTTAATGACATGTTTGGTTGAGGCTAATTACTCTCTGTGTTTCCCTGTTTCTATTTTTTAATCCACTCAAAGTAGTTTTTCTTTAAGTGGCTTGTTTGGTTACAATAAAAGCATTTTCTCGTTTCTCTTTTAGGCTTATTATTCCCCTTTCCCTTCTTCTTATTCTTAGAACTAGGGTTATGCTGAGTACCTTTACTAGGTTGACCAAACTCAATTTTACCCTTTAGAAGCAGTGTATTACCATTTCATTTTTGGATTTTCAGCTCTAATTCCCTAGCTTTTAGACAAGCTATAATTAGATCCAGACTAGGTATTGTACCAGTATATTGCAAAGCATTCTTAACCACTTGATACTCTTCAATTATTGAGCTTAACAATATCATAGAAAGACTGGTGTCCCCTAATTCCTGGTCTGTACCTTTCAGTATCAAAGTCATTTTAAGGAATTCATCTAGATTATCATCAATAGACTTATAACTGTCCATTTTATATGAGAACAAAGCACCCTTTAAAAATGCAAGATTTGGTGCAGATTGCAAAGAATATAGTGTTTCGAGTTTACCCCATAGTGCAAGAGGAGTCTCTAGGCCGTCTACCTTCCTTAGAACATTATCAGAGAGGTCCGTCACGATTAGATTATACGCTTCCTCATCTATTTCTAGCTTCTTCTTTAATTTTTCTTCTGGCCATTTCTCCACGTTCTTTTCTTGTGCAACAACTACCTTGTTGTGGGAAAGCAGTGCTTTCATCTTCTTCTTCCAACTATTAAAGTCTATTTTTCCATCATATTGTGTAATCTCCATCCGTGTGGTAGACATTGTGTGAATTTTGGTAAAGATATCAAGAATTTACCCGCTTAACCCTAGAAATCAAAATTGATCTCTAGTTTCAGAGAATTGACAACTCGGTTTGACAAGATTAAAGACCTTAAAGTACAACAGGGCAGTTAGACACAAAACCCCCAAATTTCAACGAACCCTAGATTTCAAGAAACCTACCCAATTGAACGATTAACACCTTGAATTTCATATCTAAGAACCTTAGAGTACTAAGAGACTGATCAATCGAAAAACCCCCAATTTTTAATGAATCCTAGATTTCAAGAAACATGCAGATCGAAGAAAGACCAAAGAACGCTAGAAATTCTAGCTCTGATACCACTGTAAAGATTCAAGCCTAATAATCAATCTCCAATATCAATCAATCACACAGCCAAAAAAATCCACATAATAACACAATCAAGAACAAACACAAGGTTTTTACTATGGTTCACCTATCCAAGATTGGATAGACTACATCCACGTTGAGCTGTAGAATATTTGGGGCTCACTGCACTAATTGATCAAGAACTTACAGTTTACAAGAACAAAGATCAATCAATCTTTCACTCAATGACAACCAAAACTCACTTTGTAACTCCTAATCTAGAGAAACTCTTCCTGGTATCTTTAATATTTGAGAGAACACACAACCCTCACAGAATAACTAAGAACTAATCACTCACTCACTGGAGCTACACTGATTTTGGACTGAAAAATGAAAAAAAAAATTGAGAGAACTCATTTTTCCTGAAAGAGAGAAGAAGACCGATTATTTCTGCATTTTTGGGGCTGCTTGTAATGTTGACTTGAAGTGTAAATCTCAGCCATTGGATCACTATTGCCATCAACGACCAGCAGTCTCCCAAGCATCTTAAAACAACAGCGCACTACTTAGTCATTTTAAGCACTATGCGATAGCGTTTTGAGGCTTCACTTCAACACATTGTCTTTTAAAAAAAAAAGTGTATAAGTTTATGTATCTTTATATCTACAGATTGAGTGGAATTATAGAAGTTATAAATTGATATTATAATAAGACCCTATTGAATGAATACATGTGCAATGATCCTTTTTTATAAAACAGATAATAATTTAAGGATTACAAATTCAATAAATGAAATACGTTTATATCAAGGTTTGCGATACAACTCAACTTCTTATATACATTTATATAGATATAAGTTTTAGATTATTACACTGATCTAATAATGTTTGATCTGGTAACATAAAGAATGATTTGGTAACATAACAAGTAAAACTTATCACATCAGAACTACATTCCATTCAATAGTTCTTTAACATATTGTTGGCTTGAAAGCCACCGGATCTAACCCAACCAACTTTTCAATATGTTATTTTTAAGCACATCTCTATCGTTGGTTAGTTCTTGCAATTTGCGAATAAATTTTGTGGGAATTGACAAGTTGTGTTAACATGTACAGTTCAGTTTAATTCAGTTTTAGTTAGTTTGTTAGTTTGTTACTGTTATTGTTAAGAGAGTTAGTTACAAGTTTGGTTAGTTATTAACTAGAGTTAGTTAACTGCAGTTAGTAGTTTACTGAGTTAGTTTGTAAATATAAAAGACAATGTACAGATTGTATTTTCTTTACCCGAAATAATACATAGCAGTTTCCCCAATTTTCTCTCTTCTACATGGTATCAGAGCAGGAGATTTCCTGCAAATTTTTTTCCAGAAATTGGTTCGATTGAACCTCCATAATCTTCTGTTTCCAGAAATTGGTTCAATTGAACCTCCGTATTCTTCTGTTTCAGCTCCGTATTCTTCTGTTTCAGGTTGAAAAGGCGCAAGATTCTTCTATTTTAGTTTGCATATTCTTCTATTTCAGCTTGAAGAGACGCAAGATTCTTCTGTTTTTAGTTTGAAGAAGCGCAAGACTCGTCAATTTGTTTTAGTTTTGAGCTGTAGATTTTGGAAGCAGTGAGATCTAATTTTGAGCTGAAGATTTTGGAAGATCAGTTATGGCAAAAGAATCAGCTATACCGTCGATTGATTCAAATTCGCCCCTCTATGTTCATCCATCTGATACACCAGGGTTGGTACTAGTGTCAGACAGCTCATAGGAACAGAAAATTATGGTATTTGGAGTAGAGCTACGATGGTTTCCCTATGTGCCAAAAACAAGCTCGGTTTTGTTGATGGAACTTGCACAAAATCTTCAGTCCATGATCGTTTAGCTCCACAATGGGAAAGGTGCAACTCTTTGGTTCTTGCCTGGATTTTTAATTCAGTATCCAAAGAAATTTTCAATGGGATTGTGTATTCAACCAATGCTTCACAAGTCTGGCAGGACCTGAAAGAACAATATCACAAAGTGAATGGCACTAGGGTTTTTGGTATCCATAGAGAAATTGTGAATCTTACACAGGGAACCAACACTATGGCAATTTATTTTAACAAGCTTAAGTCGTTATGGGACGAATTGGATTCTATGGTAAGTCTTCCTGCTCCAGATAGTGCTTCCGGAAATACATATCCTGAACACCTTAATCAACAAAAGTTATTACAATTTTTGATGGGTTTGAATGAGTCGTACTCTATGGTCAGAAGCCAAATTCTGTTGATGAATCCCCTGCCGAGTGTAAAAAAAGC
The DNA here is from genome assembly GCF_008641045.1 of Pistacia vera. NCBI lineage: Eukaryota > Viridiplantae > Streptophyta > Magnoliopsida > Sapindales > Anacardiaceae > Pistacia > Pistacia vera. Next base: position 17,481 of record NW_022196555.1, on the reverse strand, counting down.
ATATTCCGTAGTGAATCAAGATGAGAGCCAAAGGATTCTAGCAGGATTGAATACTAATGCAGATGTAACTACAAGACTCTATGCTCAGAATGGTAAAAATCAAAATCCAGGGTAGAGATATAAGGGAAAGAAACCTTATATTGAATGTGATTATTGTCTCCTACCTGGTCACAAACGTGACAATTGTTACAAGCTGAATGGTTATCCAGCAGATTATCAGTTTACAAAAGGAAAGGGGAACTCAAAATCCAAATACTCTGCTAATCAAGTGCAATCACAAGAAACAGTTGCAAAAACGACATATGCAAAGTCTCCTAATATTCCAACTGGACCTGTTTTCACATCGGAGCAGTACAATCAGATTCTGGAGCTGCTAGGAAAAGAGAATGTAACCTCCACAAATCATTCAGTTGCAAACCTTGCAGGAATGTAACCTCCACAAATCATTCAGTTGCAAACCTTGCAGGTATCTTTAATAGTACACATGATATTACATTGCCTGATTCAAATAAAAATGTTTGGATCATAGATACAGGGGCCACTGATCACATGACCTATGACCTTAATATTTTGCAGTCACCCATTGCCATAAAACCTTCCTCAAAATCCATTATAGGTTTACCTGATGGCACTAAGACTCATATTACACATGTAGGTTCTACAATTTTGGACAATGGCATACATCTCTCAAAAGTTTTGCATATACCAACCTTTAGACACAATTTGCTTTCTGTCTCCAAATTTACAGTTTCTAATAACTGTACTATCAATTTTTACCCTGATTTTTGTCTAATCCAGGACCGTTACAGTGGCAAATTGAAGGGGATTGGTACGCATAAGCAAGGCTATATTTCCTTGACTTCAATTCACAAAAAACAATAATGTCAGTAGATGATTCGCATAAAGCTGTTTCCAATATTTCTACTAATAATGTACCATGTCATTTTCAGTTAATGGAGACTCTGAATTTCCAAATATTTTTCTTGCTGCAAATGTTTCTAATAGTGCTGAATTGTGGCACCAAAGGTTAGGGCATGTTCCTTATACAATATTACGTCATATGCAAAAAGATTTTGATGTTTCTAATCCTCCTCACTACACTGTTTGTCCATTAGCTAAGCAAACTAGGGTTCCCTTCCATCATAGTACTTCAATTTCTAATTGAATTTTTTATTTGTTACATGTAGATGTTTGGGGTCCATATAGGATTCCAACACATGGAAATGCTAGGTATTTCCTTACTTTGGTTGATGATTTTTCAAGAGTAACCTGGTTATTTCTCATGCAATACAAATCTGAAGTTTTCATTACCATTAAACATTTTCTTAAAATGATAGAAACTCAATACCATTGTACTCCGAAATGCATTAGAAGTGACAATGGTCTTGAATTTTTTAATAAAGAATGCCATTATCTATTTCTTAGTAAAGGTATTGTCCATCAAAGCTCATGTGCTTATTCCCCTCAACAAAATGGAGTTGTTGAGAGGAAACATAGACACATCATTGCAGTAGCTAGGGCTTTGAAATTTCAGTCCAATATACCAAATAATTTGTGGGGATATCGTGTGCAAACAGCAGTTTACCTTATAAATAGGTTTCCTTCATCAATTCTCAAAGGTATATCACCTTTTGAAAGATTTTTTGGTCACCCTCCTTCATTAGATCACATCAATGTGTTTGGTTGTGTAGCTTATGCTACCATTCTCACCCCTAAGGACATATTGTCACCTAGATCTACCCTTTGTGTCTTTTTGGGTTATTCTTTGACTCAAAAGGGATATTTTCTTTATGATATTTCTTCTCATAAAGTTTTTGTCACTGGAGATGCTCTTTTTCATGAGACCATTTTTCCATTCACTTGGTCTACATCTCCATCATCACCTTTTCCCTTTGATCCTGAATTTCTGGATATTGAGTTACCTTCTACAACTATAGCCCCTACTGTCCCTTTATCAGCCGATTTATTACCTATTGTCCAGCATGCAGAACCTATAGGACCTCCCTCTCCATCTATTAATTCCTCTCCACCTCAACCTGCCATCCCTCTTAGGAAATCCAGTCGACTTACAAAGCCCCCTATCTAGACTTCAGATTTTGTATGTCCATCTATTTCTCCTTCCACTTCAAATTCAGCCACTTGCATCCCATATCCTATCTCTAATTATGTATCTTATAGTCATATTTCACCAAGCTCCCAAGCCTTCTTATCTCATCTCAATCTAGTGGAACCCTCTTCCTTTAATAAAGCTTCTCAAGATCCTAATTGGGTAGCTGCCATGCAAAAGGAAATACAAGCTTTGGAATTAAATAAAACCTAGTCCTTAGTTCCTTTACCCCAAGGCAAGAATCCAATTGGTTGTAAGTGGGTCTATAAACTCAAATATAATGCTGATGGTTCCTTGGAAAGATATAAGGCAAGATTGGTGGCAAAAGGGTACACACAAACAGCAGGTGTAGATTATGCAGAAACATTTTCTCCCGTTGTTAAAATGGTTACCATTAGGTCCATTTTGTCACTTGCTTCTATGCATAATTGGCCACTTTACCAAATGGATGTGGATAATGCATTTTTGCAAGGGGATTTACAAGAAGAGATTTACATGACTTTGCCTCAAGGTTTTGCAAGGCAGGGGGGGCAGCATAGGGGGCAGCCTATAGTCTGCAGGTTACACAAGTCTCTATATGGACTTAAACAGGCATCTAGAGCTTGGAATTACAAGCTTACTCAAGCTTTACTTGTTGGAGGATTTACTCAATCTAAAGCTGATTATTCTTTATTCATTAAGAGAATGGATTCTCATATTATGCTGGTTTTAGTCTATGTAGATGATATTGTTCTCACAGGGGATAGCATTGACATGATCAATTCCACCAAACAGCTACTGCATTCTCATTTTAAACTCAAGGATTTGGGTGTTCAAAAATATTTTTTGGGTTTAGAGTAGTAAGATCTTCTAAGGGTATTCACTTATGTCAAAGAAAGTATGCTTTGGAGCTTATATCTGAATCAGGTTTGTCTGCATCTAAGCCTTCTGCAGCTCCTATGGATTCTACTTTGAAACTTACATCAGTTGCTTATGATGACCTTTTCCCTACTGGTCCTGATCCCCCTCTTGCTGATCCAAGTGTTTATCAAAGGCTGGTGGGTAAGTTGTTGTACTTATGCATGACTAGACCAGACTTAAGTTTTTCTGTCAATCTCTTAAGTCAGTTTATGCATAGTCCCAAACAATCCCATATGACTGCAACACTTAAAATGGTGAAATATATTAAGTCTGCTCCTGGTTTAGGTCTATTTTTTCCAGCTAACAATCTTATGAATTTATCAGCATTTTGTGACTCTGATTGGGGATCCTGTCTCATGACAAGAAAGTCAGTTACAGGGTACTGCATTTTTCTTGGCAAGTCTTTAATTTCATGGAAATCTAAAAGGCATGCCACTATCTCTAAATCTTCATCAAAGGCAGAGTATAGAGCTATGGCCTCCACTGTATGTGAGCTGCTTTGGTTGATTCAACTTTTTCAGGAACTTGGGTTTACTGATTTGCTTCCTATACCTCTTCACTGTGACAACCAGGCTGCTAATCACATTGCATCAAATCCCATCTTCCATGAGAGGACTAAACACATCGACATTGATTGTCACATTGTGAGAGAATGGCTTAAATTGGGAGTCATTACCACTGCCTATATTCCATCATCTGAACAGCCAGCAGACTTGCTCACTAAAGCTCTTGTTGGTCCACTGCATTCCAGATTGTTAAGCAAGTAGGGTGTGCTTGACCTCTACCACCCTCCAACTTGAGGTGGGGTGTTAACATGTACAGTTCAGTTTAATTCAGTTTTATTAGTTTGTTTAAATGTAATAGTTTTAGTTAGTTTGTTACTGTTATTGTTAAGAGAGTTAGTTACAAGTTTGGTTAGTTATTAACTAGAGTTAGTTAACTGCAGTTAATAGTTTACTGAGTTAGTTTGTAAATATAAAAGCCAATGTATAGATTGTATTTTCTTTACCCGAAATAATACACAGCAGTTTCCCTAATTTTCTCTCTTCTGCAAGTTGCATAGTCAAGCTCAAGCACAAAAAGTCCTGATTTTTTAAATTGATTTTGAAATCTGCTCCATATGTAAGATTCCTCGTACAAAACAGTAAAAATTGTTGTCCTGTCATATTTTATCTTTATATTCTTTTATATAATTTCGAAAGATCACGTTACCAAACATCTTTGCTTATGCGAGGTTTGGAGAAACTCTTTGTTATAAATAATGGTTTTAGTGACACTAAAGGTGGAAGGACCGACCGTGATAATGTTAAAGTATAATATTTAATTTTTTTATTATCTACTGCATCAAACGCTGAAAAGTCTTATTTCATGTGTTCACACACCATACGAGACAACCAATGCTCTTATTAATTAATTAATTAAATTTTATTTTTTAAAAGAGAAAGAAAAGAGATAGATTTGATTAGAAGCGTTCACACTCATCGGTTAGAGAAAAAGAAAGAGACAACCAATGGTCTCATTAATTAATAAGTTTTCTTTTTTGAAAGGAAAAGAAAAGAGACAGGCTTGTTTACAAGCGTTCACACTCATCGATGGGATAAGAACAAGCATAGCTCCCGTGCAACGTGCCAACCGTTATTTAAGTAAAAATTAACAGTCATTATTTTTTTAATTAAATAAACCATATTAATGTTATTGTGGCAAAAATGTGAATTACAAATTTCTTTTTTCTTCAATATATGTTATAACTTATAAACCAATTTTCAATTTTAGTTAAATTTTCACATGAATTAACAGCGGAAAGACAAGGGATAGTAAGTTTTACATAATTTTAGTTTTTGGCCTGAAATAAATGGGATGAGAATTGGGAAGAGAACTCTGCACTCAATTGATGTATACGAAGTTCTCGGTGTGGCCATCGATGCCCCAAATAGATATATGAAAAGTGACTAGTGCACAAACTGAAATGTCACCGTCAATATGGACTTTGGTGAACATGTGAGGTTTTTCTACATACCCCTAAGGTTTAGTGAAAGAACACGAATACTCATAGATTTCATAATGAAATAGTTACACTCTTAGAATTAACAAACACTTAGTGAAAAGTTATTTGGACAGAATCTTGGTATAATGACTAATATATCTTTATTTTATCTTTTCACCTACAATAAAAATATTAAATAATTACTTTTCAGAAACATCATTAAATTACAAGAGTGTAAGCGTTCTATTCTAAAACCTGTGAGTCTTTTTTGTTCTTTCACTAAACCTAAGAGGTGTCCATCTAAATACATCGAGAGCATGTTGTTCAAGTTCACCCAAATGACAGCGTATGGGCCTTGCCACTAGTTTACGATCTGTAAGCCGTTGTCTAGAACACTAAAAATAAGAAATTTCTTGCCACGCCTGAGCTTTAGTGTCCCTAAGCATTAGTACTAATGACTTGTGCTTAAGTGTAGATTTAGATGACAAGGAACTTCCCAAAGCATTCGAAGAAATAATAGAGAGGAAAAAATACAAACCTTGGATAAAGAAATTAGAAGAATTCAAGAAAGCTAAGTATAAGTAGTTTGCTTTGTAATTATATTTAATTTTATAAGCATAGGTCTTGGTTAGAAAGGTCATGTGCACGTGAAAGCCTTCAAAAACTTGTTTTTGTGTTTTTAGGATTTGGTCAGTGTTATTTTTCAAACATATGGGGCTAAAGTGATTTGCCAACTTTTCATATTTTGCATTTTTACCCAAGCCGGTCAACAGGATTATGCATCCAGTTTATGGGTTTTATTAAAGGGCTAAAATGTCATATTCCAAGACATGGGGTAAAATGATATTTGCCTAGGTTTGGAAAAATTACACTTTCACCCCATCTAGTCTACCAGATTCTCATCTGGATCTAAACTGGAGCAGACTCCATTCTACACAATTGGTCTGATTGACCGGATGTGGTTTAGTCGTTTTCGACGGCTAGTACCATGTGTGCACCACTTAGGCACCATGTTAGATCTGGTCGACTGGATTGAAAATGGTTGACTGATTTCTGGGATTCTCAAAGTCCCTTTTTTGGCATAACGATTATTTTTTTGCACTTCCATACATAATTTAATCTAAACCCATTCCCAAACAACTTTGTATATTATGAAATTTCATATCTTTCAAAGCAAAAAAATCAAAAAATCTCTTAGAGCTTTCACTTGCAAATTTCATATTCTAAATCAAAACTTTGCTACATCCTAAAATTTTTTTTTTTTTTTTTTTTTTTTTTGGTACAATGGGTTTCTTTGGTCATACACTTGTTTATCTACTCTTTAAGAGAAATTTTCATTGTTTTATCAATAAAATTAAATTTCGAGTTGTAAAACAGTGAGCTTCACTCTTGGGTCTCTAGTGAGAGAAAGTAAGTCCTAGTGTGTGAGAGAGAGAGGTATCAATTGCACCTTGTGAAGCAATTGTGTGTAAAGGTTAATAGCACCTAAAACAAAGCTATTTCTATTATATTTGCTTGGGTGGGGATCAATAAAGGGAGATAGTTGAGAGTAAACGACCTTATTTCCCACCCAAAAAAATGGCTTAATGACATTTTCCACCTCAGACATTTAAAATACCACTTTCCCACCCAAAACAAAAATTCTGTTTCCCTTTAAATACAATATTGATTACAAAGACAAAAATACCCCCACCAAATATCAATCTGTAATCGCTAGACACCGCAAATTAAACTTTTGCGCATGTTTTGGTCAACTCCGACCACCACAATCTGACCCTCTACCACCAAATGAATCACCGACCATCCCTCTTCAATAGTCCTAACAATCTGGACCATGATAGCTCTCCAATCGCCGACGATCGTGGTTCAATCCTTTTGTTGAATGGTTGGCTTTTGATGAACGATGAGCAACCAAAGTCTAGGATGATGGGGCTATTAGAGAGGAGGTGTTGCTGATGCTTGCAGGTGGAATTTTTGACAACCAAATCGGCCGGAAACTGGCCCGAAAGCTCAACAGTCGTGTGAACAAAAAACCAGCTATCTTGTAATTTTCCCTTTTTGTATATTTGTTTCCTTAATCTGCTCCAGTCCCTAAACAATATAAACAGAGGGGTTGGCTAAAGGTTTTGGTGTCTCAGTTTGTCCTTAGTCTCGCTTAATTCCTCATATTTTCTGTGCAGAATTTGTGAGGATGTTCTATAAGTCAGGCTAGAGTTCTCTTTGGTGAGGCTAGAGATGAACTTTTGTGTGGAGTTTTCCGATCGAGGTTTTGATTCTTTCATTTTGTAATGTTCATACGTTTGAATGAATTAAATCCTCCTCATCTTTTCGTTGATTATTTCACGTCATCTTTCCAATAATAACCTTGAAACCTTATTAACATCAAACTAACGGATTTATTTCTTATGTGGATAGTATTCAAATAAATTTCCTTTCACACTAACATTGTTTTTTGGAATAATTTGAAAGAAAACAAAAAGCAATTTAATTTAATCAACAAACCTACCGCAACAATTTAATGTCATACTTGGAAATTCTAAATTGGAGCATTTTTCTTAAAATAAAAGGCCATTTTCCATTAGAAAACATACCAAAACCTCACGACACGGCAGACAATTAGTTATTAATTAACAAGAAACAACATGAAGCATGCCGATAAGCATTAAGCTTCTGCAAAGCAAAAACAATCCAGCCTAGAAGTCATCAGGATCGTAACCAAGATCTTCTTCGACTTTCTCAGCGGCTTCATCAACAATGTGGTCCTCCAGCGCATCAACACCCTCAGCCAACGCTAGTCCACCAAGGACTCCAGCCACCGCACCCACAGCCAATCCCGTCCCCATCCCACCAAACTTACTCTTCTTCTTCTCCTCTTGTTCACCATAATACCCTCCACTTCCCTGTCCGTACGGTGCCGGTGGTGCATCGTACGCATTGTAGGGATACCCACCTTGTGGTGGAGCACTTGAATAGTACGGATCGTGGGGTGGAGGTGGTGGAGCGTATGGGTTACCGTATGGTGGCGGTGCATGATAGTCTCTGGAACCTTGGGGTGGAATACCATAAGGGGATGCGTAATGCGCACTAGGCGGAGCATAATGGGGCTCTAAGATAGTAACCTTAACTTCAACTTTTCCTTGAGGCCTACCGGAAGGTCGCTTGAGAGTCAATGTATGCTTGACCCGTTCACTGGTACCGACGTCATCGAGAACATCTCTCAGCTTGAGACGAGCTGATCCGATCAACTTTTTGGTCCCCTCTTCATTGCCAGCGTGGACTACGTCGATGTATAGAGTGGAGTCTCCGTCGATGGGTCCCGGCAAAGGGATGACAAGTCTCTGGTCCCAGAAAGGGCACGTGTCGCCCTCCTCATCAACCTTGGTGGAGCACTTGTTGTTAGGGTCAACCCAGACGACAGCGTATGGCCTAGTCGGGCCATTACGCCAGTTGACGTTCTTCAGGTCCTTGGCTGAGAAAATGGTCACTTCAACTTCATAGCGAGAAGCCATAAATAGAGATAAAATGGAAATTTTGTTAAAGAAGAAATGGGAGTTGTGTATATTAGTGCTTCTGGTTGCTCAGTATTTAAAGATGGAAGGGAAGAATAAAGCAAAGTTAGGGAGTAAGCATTGTTTGACTGACAGATGGCAAATTTTAATTGGGAGGATAAATATTTAAGACAATGGAGTAAGTTTAAAGTGAGTTTGGACAATCATACTTTTTACTTATTCTATTTTATTTTATTTTTCTCTTCTTTTTTTAGTTGGATCGAGTCATCAGTCAAATTCGGGTTCTATCTTCTATAATGGAGCTTGTTTCACCTCCATTAAATACGAATGAAAGTACTGTGTTTGATTCGAAATTTAAATAAGTTATAATTTTACAAATAAGAAATTACGGTATACCTTGTATAAATGAGAAATTGGTTTTCAATACTATGTCTTAAAAATAAATAAATAAATTGTACATATCTTTGTATCTAAAGATTCAATCAAATCATAAAAGTTATAATTTGGTATTATAATAAAACTCTATCGATTGAATACATGTGCTACGATTCCTTTTATAAAATAAATAATAATTTGAGGATTATAAATTTTATAAATGAAATACGTCTATATTGAGATTTATGATAGAACTCAACTTTTATATATATATATAAAACTATAAATTTTAGATTATTATATCAATCCAATAATGTTTGATTTGGTAACATAACAAGTAAAACTTACCACATGAGAACTACATTCCCATCAATAGTTCTTAACATATTGTTGGCTTGAAAGGCCACCGGATCTAACCCAACCAGCTTTTCAATATGTCATTTTTAAGCACATCTCCATCGTAGGTTAGTTCTTACAATTTGCAAATAAATTTTGTAGGAATTGGCAAGTTGCATTGTCAAGGTCAAAAGTCCTGATTTTTTAAATTGATTTTGCTATCTGCTCCATGTGTACCAGAAGATTCCTAGTACAAAACAATAAAATTTGTTATCCTGTCATATTTTGTCTTTTTATTTTTTTATATAATTTCGAAAGGTCACGTTACCAAAAGTCCAAAGCTAAATATAAATATAAAAATAAAAATATGAAACTTTGCTTATACGGAGATGATTTTAGTAGTATTAAAGGTGGGAGAATGAAGTAACCCAAATGGTTAGCACGAACGAGAGATAGTAACGACAAGCGTACGATCTCAAATTTGATTCTCTTTCTAAGCATTCATGATTTAATTGAGGAAGGTGGATTGCTTGTACTAGTCTCTTCCAAAGAAGTTCAGGTACACATAACTTATCCGAACACCTTGATTAAAAAAAAAAAAAGATGTGCTAAAAAGTCTTACTTTATGTGTTCACACACAAAAAAGACAACTTCGTTGATTAATTAAAGAAAAAGAAAAGAATTAGGTTTGATTACAAGCGTTCACGCTCAACGGTTATAGAAAACGAAAAGAGACAACCAATGGTCTCATTTTTATAAAAGAAAAAGAAAGTAGATAGGTATTTTTTATAAGCGTTCACACTCATCGGTTAGAGAAATATAAGCATAAGTCCCGTGCAACATGCCAACCATTATTTGAGAAACGTTAACAAAATTTGAGTCTCAAATTATTTTTGTAATTAAATAAACAATCCTAATGTTATTGTGGCAAAAATGTGAATTACAAATATTTTGTTTTTAGTAAAGTATATCATAAACCAATATTCAATTTTAATTAAATTTTCACATTTATTAAAAACTGAAAGATAAGGGATAGTATAGTAAATTTCACAAAATTTTAGTTTTTGGCCTGAAATGAATGGGATGAGAATTGGGAAGACAACTATGCACTAAATTGATGTAAAAGAAGTTCTTGGAGTGGCGATCGATGCCCCCAAATAGATATATAAAGTGACTAGTGCAGAAAATGACATGTCACCGTTAATATGGACCTTAGTGGTGAACATGTGAGGTTTTTTTACACACTCCTGACCTTTAGTGAAATAACAAAAGACCCATAGATTTCATAATGAAATATTTACACACTTATTATAATTAAAAACACTTAATGAAAAGTTAGTTATTTGGACACATAATCTTGATATAATGACTAATATATTTTTATTTTATCTTTTCTCCTACAATAAAAATAAATTATATCTGACATTTGTCATATGATCAAAATAGTAAATAATTTCGTACTTTTCAAAACATCATTCAATTACAAGGGTCTAAGTGTTCTATTTTGAAACTTGTGAGTCTTTTTTATTCTTTCACTAAACGTGAGAGGTGTCCATAAAATACATGGAGAACATGTTGTTTGGGTTCACCCAAATGACAGGGTATGGGCCTTGCCACCAGTTCACATTCTGCAAGCGTTGTCCAGAATGTGAAACATAGACAAAAATCGTGAAAAATCTAGAAAGAATTTAGTGTTTGTGTATTTCTTTTCTTAATTGAATGAATTACAAGTCAACTCTTCACTCTTTTATACAAACAGTACATTTATAGTTGAGAGAGAGTGAAGAGAGTAAGTGGAGAGTGACGAAATTGTATTTTACAAGAAGGTGTGAAACGACACCGTTTCTTGACACTTACAAACTAGTCCTTAAGTTTTATAGATTTAACACTTCAGTACTTAAGCTTTGCAAAACCAGCACTGGACAACATTCCCCCGCAAACAAAACTTCCTTTATTTCTGTCTAGTTCAAAATTGCTACACTCTCCCTCAAATCAGATCCCTTATTTGACCTTTGTTTCTGCAAGCTTCATTGTAACCAAGCATCACAACATTTTGCAAACTTCAACTTCATTTTTAACACAACATTTTGCAAATTTATTGTAACTAAACAACATTCTGCAAACTTCATTACAAATAGCAACTCTTTTGCAAGCCAAAAATAGCACCTCTGCAAATTAAACACCACTTTAGCACTTCTGCAAACTAAACAACACTTCATTTTATCACAACATTCTGCAAACTTTATTTAGCAAAAAATTATTGCAAACAACAGCCCTTCTGCAAGCCAAAACAACACTCTTACAACTTCTTAGTACTTCTGCAAACTAAACACCACTTCTGCAAACTAACCAGCACTTCTGCAAACTTCATTCAACTAATTAGTGCTTTGCTATTTTTGTAGTTTCATAAATTCTGCACATTCCACATAATCCAACCAATTTTGTAAATCTACAACCATAAATCTACAATAGCACAAGTAAGAATAGCCAAAACAAACATAAAACTTGACGAAAGAACAACAACTACAATTCCTTTGCATATGTTGCCAAAACAAAACCGACAATTTTTCTTGATATTTAGCACACTCCACACTACATCACTACATCATTTTGACACCTTTCAATACCTACCAACACACCAAAACTGCAGTTCATGGCAATATGCCAAAACTTCATCATTTAGTCAAATTATAGTGCATTAGCACTATATTGCATTGACTATTGCAAACTACAATTGCACATAAGCTTATATACTACAAATAAGCCATATACATAGTAGATTTAATTTTGGACAGAAAGTCAGATTCCTTGTAGTCTATTCTTCAGTACTTACTTCAACCACAGTTAATTTTTGTTTGAGCTCATGAAACTGAGTAATAGACAGTACTTTAGTCAGGATATCTACAATTTGCAGTTTAGAAAGCACATATTGAACAATAACCCTCTTGGCAAGCACTTGATCTCTAATGTAATGAGCATCAATTTCAATGTGCTTAGTTCTTGCATGAAATACAATATTGGAAGCCAACGCACTAGCACTCACATTATCACACCATATAATAGGGACAGATTTCAAAACTAAGCCAAGTTCTGAGAAAACACTGTCCAGCCATGCTATTTTAGTAGTAGTATGAGCCAAGGCTCCATATTTTTGCTTCAGTTGAAGATAATACCACTATCTTTTGCTTGCGGGAGCTCCATTGAACAAGATTAGGGCCTAAGTAGACATAATAGCCACTTGTACATCTTCTATCATCTAAATTACTACCCCAATCTGCATCAACATAATACTCTACACACAAGGAGGCTGCTGGTCTAAATTGTAACCCTTGATATTGAGTTCCTTTGATATATCTTAACACCCTCTTGCACACTTGCCATTGGAGAGTAGTGGGAGCTTGAAGAAACTGACTAAGCTTGTTAACAAGATAGCTTAGATTAGATCTTGTCAAGGTTAAGTATTGTAGGGCACCAACAGTGCTTCTATAAAGACTAGGGTCTTGAAAAGCTTCACTGTCATGTACAAAAAGTTTGGTTCCCACAGCCATAGGAGTAGAACAAGGATGAGCATCCATCATGCATGTTTTTATGAGGAGATCACCAATGTATTTGGTTTATTTAAGATGGATACCTCAAGTTGATCTTGTTGCTTCAAGACCAAGGAAGTATTTCATAGGACCAAGGGTTTTGAGAGCAAATTGGTCATTTAAATCCTTGATAAGCTGTTGAATAAAGGAGCTGCGAGATTTAGTGATGAGAATATCATCAACATAAACCAAAACGTAAGTAACCTGAGAGGCTTCTTCACAAATAAAAAGGCTTGAATCCGAGATAGAATTGAGAAACCCTTTATCCAAGAGAGCTTGTTTCAACTTATCAAACCAAGCCCTCAGTGCTTGTTTGAGCCCATAAAGTGCTTTATTCAGTTTACACACATGAGAGGGAAATTGAGTATCTTCAAAGCCTTTCTGTTGCCTCATGTAAGTAATTTCGAGAAGAATTTCATTTAAGAAAGCATTGTTTACATCCACTTGTTGGATTGATATGTAACAGCAAAAGTAAATATAATCCTAATAGTTGTAGGCTTTATAACAAGGGTGAATGTCTCGAAATAGTCAAGACCAGGGGTTTGTTGAAACCCTTTAGCAACCAACCTAGCTTTATACCTCTGAAGGGAACCATCAACATGAAATTTAGTTCTAAACACCCACTTATTATCAACCACATGCATATCAGAAGATAATGGAACTAAAGTCCATGTATTGTTATTAATTAAGGCATCAAATTCACATTGCATAGCCTCTTTCCACTCTGGACTACAAAGAACTTCTTTAACTGAGGATGGTTTAGGTAAGACAACAGGCTAACTTGTCAATAACATTGCGGATTTCTTTTTGAACACACTATTTTTTGCTCTAGTTATCATAGGATGTGAATTCATAGGCACTTAAGAACCAAAAAAAAGTGCAGAAAACTGTGATGAATTGAGATCAGTTTCAAGAGGACAAGATGATGTGGTAATGAGTTGGTTATAAGAAGTTAAGTCAACTTCAGGTGGACAGGGCAGGTTTGTTAGTTAAGGAGAGGTTGAGTGAGCAAAATTATTGGAGGAAGAGGGTACAGGCTGTATGTTTGGAGATAGCGAGGAAAAGGTTGTATTTGGTATCGGTTCAGATGGAGTTATTCTAGCTGCTACTAGTTGAGATGATGAATGCTCAAGGTTATTTGTGAACTATGTATTTGTAGGTAAAATAGGAAAAACTAAAACAGATGCAGGTTGATTAGATGCAGGATGTGATGCAGAAGAACAGGTATAACAAATGTTAAAGAAGAATTTTCCTTACCTCTTGCTATTGTGTGAGGACTTGACTGAGGACAGGGCTCTGCAGGAGAGTCTTCATGAGCTAGACTATTATCAAACTTAAGGGAAACAAAAGGAAAAAAAAGTGTTTGAGGAGCTTGTGGAAATACTAAAGGATTACTTGACACTTTTGCATTTGTGTTAGAATTTGAAGGGACTGAAATTATTGGCAAAAGGAAACACATTTTCATTAAACTTGACATTTGGTGTGATGAATACTTTTCCGTTAGAATTAAGACATTTAAAACCTTTATGAACTAAACTATAGCCAACAAAGACACTTTTGGAAGAATGAAAATTGAACTTTTGTTTATTAAAATCTTTTAAATAAGGAAAACAAGCACAACCAAACACTTTGAGTGTAGAATAAAGAGGTGTGTGACAAAAAAGAACTTGATATGGAGAAACAAACTTCAAAATAGTAGAGGGCATTCTATTGATTAAGAAGACAGCAGTTTCGAATGCAAACAACCAAAAATGCAAAGGCATGGAAGCATGTACAAGAAATGTGAGACATGTTTCAACTTCATGTCTATGTTTGCATTCACTTCGACCATTTTGTTGATGCACATAGGAACAAAAGTGTCTATATTGGATTCCAGCTGAAGTGAGATAAGGGATTAAGCTTATGTACTCTCCCCCTTGATCAGATTGTAGACATTTAAGCTTATAACCAAACTGTCTTTCAACAAGATGATGAAACCTAATAAACATTAATCTAACCTCAGCTTTTGTTCTTAAACGAAATATCATGTGAACCTATTAAAATCATTAATAAACTGAACATAATACTTAAAACCTTCTAATGAAGCAAAAGGAGCAAGGCCCAAAATGTCACTATGTATAAGAGCAAGAGGTTCAGTTGCTCTTGACACTGAAATGAGAAAACTATTCCTATGCATTTTTCCTAACTGACATGCATCACAAAAGGACTTTTGTAATTTGGAACATAACTTGCTATCAACATGACTCATAATCTTATGAAAAGCATCAAAATGAGGGTGTCCTAGTCTATTGTGCCAAAGCAAACTTGTATTGTCTCTATCATTGGTAACTTGACATACTAGAGGAGAACATGGAGATGTATTGTTAACAATAGATTTATCACAGTAATTAGTATTGAGGTATTTCGGATCATACATGGAATCAATATAGCATGATGCAGGAGAAGCACAAGTAGAACTATTTTGGGAAATCAAATCAATTTTGCTATTATTGATGAGTAAATTGTCATTACAAGTACTGGTATTACAAGAGCTATAATATGACTGTTTACACTTTTCCTTGCAATCTAAAGTTTCAGACATATTATTTGATATCAAGTCATTATTGAAATCTGGATTACAGTTTGAAAGACTGGACACTACTGAAGAAACACATGACACATAATTATTACTATAGAAACTGCTAGGAACAACAGATTGTAATGATAGATTGGAAGGAACACTCAATTGATAAAGTCTAGCTTTAAGTCCTCCTTGCAACAACACTTTCCTTGTAGCCTGATCCTTAACAATGCAGCAATCAGAAGTAAATTTAACTACTACATTGTTATCTTTGGTAAATTTAGATATTTTAAGAAGATTCTTGGTAATCCTAGGTACACATAGAACATTCTTTAAGTAAAGACATTTATTTTGCAAGGAACTAGGCAAGAAAGTAAGTCCAATATGAGAAATGTTTAAGAACTCACCACTTCCAACTTGTAACTGATCAGTTCCTTAGTGGCACCAAAATCCATATACCATGCTGGATCTGGTGAGGGTGTTGAGCAGGAGGCCATAAAGGCTATAGGGTGACCATATGATGTTGGATATGAAGCAAAATTAGCTTAGCGCACTGTATACTGTTGTTGACTAGGGACAGTATTAGGGAAGTTTGGTGAGACAGTGAGTTGGTGTTGATGGGAAGGACTACTGAAATGACCTTGTGATTGAGTAATAGAAGGCCCAATTTGTCCATTAAAAAGAACTTGATTTAGATGTCCAAAGGTGCCACCATTATAAGAATTTGGCCTTTGATTAGAGATGTTGTGACTCCCATTGAACTGTCCAGGAACTGCAGTGTTGTAACCACCAATCTGTCCATTGAACTATCCGAAAACTATAGTGTTGTAACCATCAATCTGCCCATTGAACTATCTAGGAATTGCAATGTTGTAACCACCAATCTGCCCAGAAGAAAATCCATTTCCATCGTGTTGTCCAGAGTTGACAAAGTTCCCACTACCATTGAACTGTCCTAAAGGCCCAAACTATCCAGATTGTCCACCATTAAACTGACTAGAGGTTCCAATTTGTCCAGAATTTCCAAATTTCAAAGGAATACTAGTGTACATAGAATTGTATCTATGGTAGCATTGGACTACTGTGTGTCCAATTTTACTACACATTTGACATATAGGCTTTCCTCTCCCATTGCCTCTGCCTTTAGCTCTTACAGTAAAACCAAATGAAGTCTCTACCGAATTCATAAGAGGAGCAAAGGAAAACTGATTGGCTTGGGCATGTGGACTTGTACCATTCCAACTCAAATGTTGAGGACATGGAGCACTATTCATGGGGTTAAGGTTGTGGGAGTTGTTAACATTAGGATTTGGAAAGCTTGGAGAGCTTATGGCGACTTGAGGAGCTGTTACATTAGAAGTATTACCAAAGTAGGGCAACTGATGAACTGTATTGCTAGTAGTAGCAATGTTAACTGAACCTCCATGGAAATCTAACGAATTGAATTTTTCCAGTTGCAATTCATACTTTTGGAGCAAAAATTGGGCTTTTTATAAGGTGACTGTATCAAACTTTGATTCAATTCTAAAGGTTAGGTTGACTACAACAACGTCAAATTTAGGCCCAAGGCCATCTAAGATGAACTGAAGAAGGTCTTCATCAGAGACAACTTGACCACTTGCGGATAAACTCTCAACTAAACTCTTCATTTTCTTAACATAATCACTAATATTAAGGTTCCCTTTCTATGTGTTTTGAAGCAATTTTTTTAGGTGTAGTGTTGTAACCTTGGAGTCATTAAGAAACTCATGTTCAAGTGCAAACCATATCTTTGTCGCAAACTTGCACTTTGATACATTTTCAAACATACACTTAGAAATTGAAGCTAAAAGCCAAGTTACTAAAAATTTATCCGTGTGTTTCCAAGCAACATAAGCAGGATTGATTTTCTAAGTAACAATTCTATCATTTTCCATAGGTTCTTCTGTTAATAGGGGTGTCAACCGAGCTGAGCCACTCGTGAGTCGGCTCAACTCGGCTCGTTAAATACTCGAACTCGTCTCGATTATAATCGAGCCGAGCCAACTCGAACAAGACTCAAATTAGGTACCGAACTGAGTTCGAGTCTACCCCGGCTCGGTTCGATTTGGCTCGCAAGTCAATAGTGGCTCGTTTAGGGTTTT